>NC_056740.1:454604993-454904993 GCF_019279795.1 Protopterus annectens
GCAGTAAATATTGTCCCCCTTTTAAAAAACTATTTTTTGTTAGCTATAACTGCTGATCTTGAGTATTAACATGCTTGACTATCTGCAGTAAGTCACTGGAACTTGAGGAAATGGTGCTCAAGTTCCTACCGATCTTTCTTTTTCCTTAAATTGCTGCAACTTCAAAGCAATATCTTGACTATCTATAAACAATTGACAATAAAATATGTTCTTTTATATATCTAACCTCAAGAACAGAGCAACACTGCTCAGTCCTCAGAAGGGCAAAGTGTCTCTAAATCCAGCAAAGAGTGAGTTTCCTGCTTGGTGTTCGTTTATTAAGGCTTCTAACTTAAAATTAATTCCCTTATCTAACAGGTAGATTCACAATCAGAGAAAAAACCTAAAATCACAGATCTCAAATTAAGCACGCCTGCTTCCTCCACATCACCATCATCTCCAGAAAAGTATCACCGTCAGCTTCTCCATACTACACTCCAAACTCTGGAAAGCCACCAAACATCAGATTCAGCTACTCTGCTTACAATGAAGAAAACTCAAACTGAACCTCAACTAATCAGCAGAATGTCATTACTTTCCAAGCAAGACTTACCCAGTGCAATAGCCCCTGTGTGCCACTATGTAACTTCTCATCCTCATGGTATCTGGCACTGTCTGTGTGCTTCTTCCTGTAGTTAACTCTCACCCTTCCTCAATACACCTTTGATAAGTGTATGCATACGTCCATTACTCTGTGTTTGCATGCACACTTTTATTACTTCATTTGGAAGTTTTGCTACTGTATTGTGTGTTTTTTCATTGTACTGTTTTTACATCCATAATGAGCCTGAAAAAGGTACATATGGATGAGTGCTCTACCCTGGTCAAGATATATAGATTCATAGGTTCATAGGTTCATACTAGGCTATCTGCCCTAGGGCATTTATAAGCCTAGCCAGAGTGTGTTTGGCTTTCGCCACCCATTTTAAATTAATTTTGCTATGCCCTTTTTCGAGGTTAGTATACTGTGCCTCTGTCTAACAGTGACACAGAAGTGATACCTGGGGTAAACCTACGATCTCCCATCCACTCATCAAGATTCCTCTTGAAGAGAGTCAATGAGGGACTCTGCCTAACCTGGACTGGGATTTTATTCCAGAGTGAAGGGAGCCTCTGGGTTATGAATCTGTCCCTCCAGCATGTCCTATTTATTTCAGTGCTGAGGTTCAAGTCTCTCGAGCCCGTAGCTCGATGGGATTTGGATTTTCTGAGGTGCAGCATGTCCATTAATTCCGGGTTGGACATGGCTTTATACGTCAGGCACAGATCGCCTCTGAGCAGGCGGTATGCCACTGAGCAGAGCTGGAGTACCTTGGTGAGGTACTTTTGGGGTCTTTCCAGTTGCTGCAGGTGTCTGGTAAGGTACATCCCAAAAGGGGCATTGTACTCAATTATGGGCCTGATGAGGGATGAGTAAAGAGGCAAAATGACCTCCCCTGATCTAGATGTGAATCCCTTCATGATTAGGTGGGCTATATAAAATGTTTTTCTAACCACTTTGGCCACGTGGTTGTCAAATGAGAGATTGCTATCAACTTGGGTCCCCAGGTCCCTAATTACTTCTTCTGTACTTAATGGATTACCACCTATGTGGTAATTTGTGGACACTTTGTTTTTGCCATAGGGGATGACTATACACTTTTTGGCGTTTAGCTTGAGGCCATGGCTCTGGCACCAGTTGTCTATTTCCATGAGGCCCTTTTGGAGGATGCATGTGTCGGCTGGAGAGTCGATTATGGCGCCCAGTTTGCAGTCATCTGCGAACTTGGTCAGCCACAGTCCTTCTGTGTTGGCCTGTACCTCCGAGAAATATATACCGAACAAGAGAGGTCCCAGGATTGAGTCTTGTGGGATGCCACTTGTAACTGGTTTGGAGTCTGACATGGCTCTAGCAATTCTAACCATGTGGGTTCTGTCCTTGAGCCAGTTTGCAACCCATCTAGTGACATAGGGGTTTATATTTAAGCTGGTGAGCTTATCTATAATGCCCGAGTGGGGTATTGTATCAAAGGCTTTTGTAAGGTCCAGGTAGGCTGTGTGGACCACCTTCCCCTCGTCAATGGCCTTGGTGACTGTTTCAAAGAAATCAACCAGGTTTAAGAGGCAGGATCTGCCCTTAACAAAGCTGAACTGGGTAGGATCTGGTGTCTGTAGGTCCCCAATATCTTTATTTATGAGGTCCATGATGATCCTTTCCATAGCTTTGCAGACCAAGATAGTCAGGCTTATGGGGCGATAGTTTCCAGGATCCGTTGAAGCACCACCTTTGTGGAGAGGGACCACTGTTGCTGTACACCACTTTTTGGGTACATATCCTGTAGTAAGGCTGAGATTGAACAGTAGTTTTATGTTTGGGTTTAGCTCTTCTTGGAGTTCATGTAGGACACAGCCCGGGACACCGTCTGGTCCCATTGATGCTGTGTTTTTTTGCTTTGGAGAGGGTGGCTCTTACCTGAGCATCTGAGATGTCAGGGGGGCAGCACTCTGCTGGGATAGATATTTGCCCTTTTGGTGGGGGGGGGGAGAAGTTTGCACTGAACCTGTCAGCTAGGATGTTGGCAATGTCTGTGGGTTCGGTGTATTTTTTGTCATTTTGGACTAATTCTGAGCATATCTGGGAATACCCACCCAGGTTCCTAACATAACTAAAGAAAGCCTTGTGATTATCCTTAGTGTCCTGTGCAATTTTTCTCTCAAAGCCGGCCTTAGACGATTTTATGAGTGCCCGTAGTTTTTTGCTAATACTGATCAGAGATGCCTTCCCTTTTTGGGATTTTGCTCTATCATGTAGTAGCTTCCTCCTTCTATTGTATAGTTTGTTTATGGCTGGGTTCCACCAGACAGGATGTCTGCCTTTGGAGGATTGGGTCTTGGTTTTATTTGGGATTGCGTGATCCATGCATTCCTGAACGTGTTCATAGAATGCATTTATAAAGGATTCTGAAGTCTGGGCCGTATTTTCCACAGGCCCGGGGGCTTTGAAGGATTTCACCTCAGTTTTGAGGAGTGTGAAATTTGCTTTAGAGAAGTTTTTCACTGTGGTTTTCTGGGCAGGGGGTGGGGTCGGGATGTGAATATCCAGTGAGATTAGTTTATGGTCTGATCTTACAAGTGCGGGATACACTTCTGGTCTGGAGCAGAGTCCCCATGTTGGTGATGATCAGGTCCAGTATGTTTTCCCCTCTTGTGGGAGTGGTAACAAGTTGTTCCATAGCATTTGAGTTTATAAATTCTAGAAACCTTTGGGCTAGGGTGTTGGAGCTAGAGTAATGCTCCCAGTCTATGTTTGGGTAGTTGAAGCCACCCAATATAATGGTGTTTGGAGAGACCTTCATATTTTCCATTGTTCTCAGGAAGGCCGAGTGGGGTTCCTGGGTCTAGGAGGGTGGTCTGTAGCAGGCTATAAACTGGAAGGCAGTTTTACCCATTGTTAGTTGCACATGGATAGTCTCTGATGCTTCGTGCTGTGCCACCAACCTGGAGGTGTAGGTATCTTTGACGAATACTGATACTCCCCCTCCTTTTGTGGTTTGGTCCAAGTTTTGGGGCCGAAAAGCATGGCATGAGGTATAACCTGGTAGTGCAGGGGTGCTCTCGGGAGCCTTGAACCAGGTTTCTGTTACTGCACAGATATTTGTTTTCTCCATGCTAAGGAGTGCTTCGAGTGGGTGCATCTTGAGGTTTAGACTTCTGGCGTTGAGTAACATTACTCTTAGTTTCTTATCCTTTGTGATACCTATGGAAGTGGGTTTGTCTTTTGAGCCTTGCCTAAAAAAGGCACTATGGGGGTAGCAAGAGCCTTTGCCAATATCCAAAAGCCCAGGGGTGACAGGTGCAAGCCGTCCCTAGCGAAGCATCATGGCTTGTTTTGCATGTCATCCCAGGCTGACAGGCATTGGATCCCCTTTGAATGACACCAATACTTAAGCCAATTGTTGAAATTGATCATCTTGTCCTCATATTGTGGCATCATTCTTGGTGAGGGTAAGATGCTACTCAAGGTCAGGGTCATACCAGCCTGGGCTACATGCTCAGAGAGCTCCTCTATGTCTCTTTTCATGTAGTCCAGGGAGGTACATCTCAGGTCATTCACACCAGCATGGACAATGACTGAGTCATATTTGTACTTGCCTTGGAGTGACCTGAGTGCTTCTGTTATGTGGCGGATCCTAGCGCCCAACAGGCAGCTCACCGTGACCTTCTCCTTGTTCAGCCTGGTGAGCGGGACGTCAGTGTGCCTGATGATAGAGTCACCTATTACAAGTGTATCAGGTGTGTTGTTTAGCCTTAAGGGCTGTGACTGTTCGGCACACTAGCTTTGTGAGCTATGTGTTGCACGTGTTTTGTTTTGGGGTAGCGGTTGCTTGGGTGTCTGCTTTGGAGGTCTCTGCTGCTTAGGCAGATTTTTATTTAGAGCCTCCGAGTATGTTTTTGTGTGTTTATGTGTTTGGTTTGCTGTCGTGGTCGGTCTATGTGAGACTGGAATTGTAGTGAGTGTGGTTTCCTTCTCCTCCTGACTGGTTACGCCAGTACTGAGTTGAGAGAGCTTAGCCTTCAGTTTGGCTATATGGTTGCATCTTTCACATGTGTTGGAATTTGTTGGGAGGAGGAGAGGGTTGTCTGTGTACATAAGGCAGTTGTAACATTGCCTCAAGATTCCCAGATTTACCAGCTGGACCGGAGAGGAGATTGGCAACTGACCTTTGGACATGCTAGAATAGTATTGGGAATTCCTTTATAATTGAAAAAAAGGGCCAGTGGGGAACAAGGTACTCAAGGGGAGTTTGTGAGGGTGTAGTGCTTTTAATTTTTTAGTGCTGACTTAGTGGGCAAGTGCCAGGTAACTTAAATGCAATGTGTTACAGGTAACTTAAATGCAAAAACGACAAACAGTAACTTTCTTCAAGTGAAACACGGATATATAAACAAACAAACAAACAAACAAAGTAAATAAATGCTTAGACTGCACAGACAGGGAGCTTATATTCAAGATTAAAAGGCAGCAGCCTGAAAATCTGAACAGCTGGATGCATTGGAAGACTCTGACATCTGTTGATCGATCTATTCTATGAGACTATCAGCTACAACAGAAAGCTGAAAAGAACATTAAAAATCGTTCTAAAAGATCAAATGCTCCTAACAGAAAAAACAATAATAACAAAAAGCAGTGTTTTTGCTGGGAGGCAAGACCCCTGTACCCCCTGCTAAGTATATGTACCAAATCCAAGATCACACTACAGCAGGGGAAGGGCAAATCCCTAGACCACCCCTGTACCACAATCTCACACAAAGAGCTGCCAGCAACCCCCCCCCCCCAAAAAAAACAGCCACAAATAACGTTTGTTCTTCTGAGCATTCACTCCTGCTGATTACACCTATATATACACAGAAAGAGAGAGAAAAACAGTGAAATACATATACACACGTATACACACATGTATGTTCATTTTTACTGAATCTTATTTCACTGAATCATAGATGACTGAAAAAGATAGATGAAAACTCATTTTGTAGAATGACATTTGACAGAAAACTGCATCACAGCAAACATACTAGTTTTTTTTTCTTTTGCTGCGGACAAGCCCCTCTGCACCCACTTAGTGAAATACACTAACTCCAGTGTTACACAACTTATATATCTTTGTGTGTGTGTGTGTGTGTGTGTGTGTGTGTGTGTGTGTGTGTGTGTGTGTACAAATATATAATGTACACGCATATACAAAGAGACACTCATGCACTGTTTCAAAAACTTGTGCTATTTGCACTGGCTAGAATATGCATACCCCCACAGAGCCACCTCTTATTGCAAAGATTCTGGATAAAAGCAAAAATAATGGGGAGGGGCAAAGGTCTGAGATGGGTGACACATTTTAAATACTGCTCCGATAAACTTAGGAAGTTGTTAGAATCACAAGTTTAACATTAGCATAAATTCTCTGAAGGATATGAAGTCTGATACTCAAATGTCTGTGATTTTTAGTGACTTCGGTTCTCAATGATTTTCAGAAAACCACAAATTTTATGAGGAGCAGGACAAAAATATGTGGATGCAGTTCTGTCATGCATTGTGGTGCATATCCTGTTATTGATTACTGTACAGAATCTGTCATGCATTGTGGTGTGTATCCTGTTACTGATTACTGTACAGAATCTGTAATGCATTGGGGTGCACATCCTGTTATTGATTACTGTACAGAAAAGGCCATGCATTGTGGTGCATATCCTGTTATTGATTACTGTACAGAATCGGTCATGCATTGTGGTGTGTATCCTGTTATTGATTACTGTACGGAATCTGTAATGCACTGGGGTGCACATCCTGTTATTGATTACTGTACAGAATCTGTCATGCATTGTGGTGCGTATCCTATTATTGATTACTGTACAGAATTGGTCATGCATTGTGGTGCATATCCTGTTACTGATTACTGTAGAGAATCTGTCATGCATTGTGGTGCATATCCTGTTATTAATTACTGTACAGAATCTGTCATGCATTGTGGTGTGTATCCTGTTATTGATTACTGTACAGAATCTCTCATGCATTGCAGTGAGTATCCTGTTATTGATTACTGTACAGAATCGGTCATGCATTGTGGTGCATATCCTGTTATTGATCACTGTACAGAATCTATAATGCATTGAGGTGCACATCCTGTTATTGATTACTGTACAGAATATGTCATGCATTGGTGCATATCCTGTTATTGATTACTGTACAGAATCAGTCATGCATTATGGTGCATATCCTGTTATTGATTACTGTACAGAATTGGTCATGCATTGTGGTGTGTATCCTGTTATTGATTACTGTACAGAATCTGTCATGCATTGTGGTGAGTATCCTGTTATTGATTATTTTACAGAATCTGTCATGCATTGTGGTCCATATCCTGTCATTGATTGCTGTACAGAATTGGTCATGCATTGTGGTGAGTATCCTTGTTATTGATTACTGTACAGAATCTGTCATGCATTGTGGTCCATATCCTGTTACTGATTACTGTACAGAATCGGTCATGCATTGTGGTCCATACCCTGTTATTGATTACTGTACTGAATCTGTCATGCATTGTGGTCCATATCATGTTATTGATTACTGTACCGAATCTGTCATGCATTGTGGTCCGTATCCTGTTATTGATTACTGTACAGAATTGGTCATGCATTGTGGTGCATATCCTGTTATTGATTACTGTACAGAATCTGTCATGCATTGTGGTCCATATCCTGTTATTGATTACTGTACAGAATCTGTCATGCATTGTGGTGCATATCCTGTTATTGATTACTGTACAGAATCTGTCATGCATTGTGATCCATATCCTGTTATTGATTACTGTACAGAATCTGTCATGCATTGTGGTCCGTATCCTGTTATTGATTACTGTACAGAATTGGTCATGCATTGTGGTACATATCCTGTTATTGATTACTGTACAGAATTGGTCATGCATTAGGTTGTGCATCCTGTTATTGATTACTGTATAGTGTCAGTCATCCATCTGTTTTCAACATGACGGATGTAAAGTTAGATAGTGTAAGAGCAATTTGCATTTATTGGGCTGTTTGCTGTCAGTCAGTTTGTCCTTACATTGGAGAAATGGCATAACACAGCAAGATTCAGTGACATGTACCACCGATTGTTAATTCTATTGGTGAATGAATCAGTGGCCTGAGAATTTGTATTCATGTCAAGCACAGGGTTGTTTATATGCTGTAAATGCTTGTGTTCACCCTGCTTTGCATACAACACAAGCTTTGTCCTTCAATCACGCCATTTTATAAAATATACATACATACATACAAATGTTTCAAGCACACGCATTAATGCCCTTCTAACTTGCCAGTATAGCAAGTTTGAGGCAGTACCTCACCCTGGCACTGAGCATAAAATGATTTTGCATCTGGCCTTTATATCATCCGGGGGGGGGGGCACATTTGTCCTTATTTTTGAATGGCTTTGCATAGGTTCAGATTTTAATTTATAGTAATTTATTTATTTTAAAATTGTTCTTTGGCATGTAGGAAATTTGCCGGTACTTTAAAACCAATTCTGTTGTCTGCAAAATCTTCTGAACAGTACAAAGTTGATAAAAGTAAAACATCTCTATTTCTCTGTTGTGCAGGATGACGTTGCAGGGAACCATCTTTTCTTTCTCGTATTTCTCTCCTGTTATTTTATCTTTGCATTACTTGGATACTGCCGTTAGCACATGTTGATTGTTTACTTTTCTCCGGTTTATGCAGAAAATGATGAAGAAACAGTCAAATCTAAGGTCACTTGGGGCCTGTGTGTTTGTTTGCTGCTATAGTGTCCACGTTCCTGATAACTTCACTGCAATCCACTTTGCTAATTTTTTTTGCAATTTAGTACTTTTATAGCACATTCAGCAGTATTTTCTGTCATTGGCTTCTGTATGACGTACTTCTTAAAGAATGATCGTGCTTTAAAGACATCAGTTTATGTGCTAGAAGTTTTCCTTTTCACTCTTTACTGTGCATTCCCATGTCGTAAATTTAATCATGGACTGCAAACAAATGAAAAATGATGCCATAAGTCTAGTGTAGTAGATGCATTGTTTTTGAAAAAGACAAAGAAGTTAAAATAAGTAAAGAAGAATTTTAGTTATATAGTAATTTTACTTTCACTAACCCAAGGTGATATTCATAAAATATTAATGAATTATGTATGCAGATTCCCTAAATTAACAAGTAGTTTAATAAATAATTTCCCTAAAGCTATATTTGTCAGGGTATCTGATCTTGCATAATGTGCTCAAGAGTTTTCAGGTTGTACACAAACATACAGTTCAGTGTGTATAATTTGTTTATTCTCTTTATTTGTTTTACTTTCTTCATTTATCCAGTTTTTGTTCACAGGGAACCAGACCTTATCATAACAACCAGTAACGTGGAAGGGCAGGGTGCCTATATATATATATATATATATATATATATATATATATATATATATATATATAGTTATATATAGTTATATATATAGTTATATATATAGTTATATATAGTTATATATAGTTTTATATATAGTTATATATATAGTTATATATAGTTATATATATAGTTATATATAGTTATATATAGTTATATTTTAGGTGTTCTGAAGATCAAAATCTCAAACTGTATTAGTTTGAAAGTAGAAAGATCAAAGCACCTTTTTTTCCGAATGCCATTATTTCTTCTTCCCCCGATGTGGCACCATCTTGGAGTTGGCATATAAAATAGAATGCAGGGGGTGTGGAGGCATGGGGGGCTTGCTCCCTTGCAAAAAAAAAGCCATCTGTTCTTTTACCAGCATTCAGGAAAATACATTTTGATCATTTTTGCCTTTGAACTAATGCAGCTTGGAATTTTGGTCTAACAATCATCTGATAATAGGCCCATGGGGCCGTGTAATGGTTGAGATCTTTACCTCACAGATTTAAAGTACAGGATTTGATTCTGACCTCTGCTTATTAGCTAGGCTTGTAACAGTGTGCATACCGATAGCCTAGTATTTACCCATAAATATCTATATCTCTCTATATATATATATATATATATATATATATATATATATAAAATATATAGATAGATAGCTATATATATATATATATATATATATATATATATATATATATATATATATACACATGTACATATAGAGGTGCAATTAGTTTGATCACTGTACCTTTTTTCAATAGGTGGAAGTGCGATGTTTTAAACTCGAATGTCTGCTTCATTGAATGGACATATTATTGTATGTGTGTTTCATCAAAACAGGTAAGTGGAATGTGTAGTGTGTGTGTGTGTGTGTGTGTGTGTGTGTGTGTGTGTGTGTGTGTGTGTGTGTATGTTTGCAAATGTGTGTGGGTTGGGGTAAGAATAAGGGTTTGGTAAGGGGATGGTTTAAGTGTGTATGACTGAGTGTGTTTAGTGTTAATGTTTGGGTCAGCTGGGGGGATACATTTAGTGTATTTGTGTGTGTGTGCGTGCACGTGCACGCGCATGTTTGTGTGCTTGTACAGATGTGTGTGCTGTATCTGAGCTGTCTTCTGTAGTCGTAGTGTTATGTTTTTTTTTTTTTAAATTTAGAGACAGGGTAGAATTAGGTTAGCATGCATTACTAAGGTGGTGCCTGGGGTGCGAACCATTTACAGAGCTGTAATCGTGACACAGACACCTCACTTTCTAGATGAGATTTGCCTTGTTTTATTGTAAACAATGTGTATATGATTGTAAATACTCTTTACATTTTTCTGAGCTAATAATGGTATTTTACAGATGTTTATTTTTATTGTACTCTTGCTATCTGTATTCCTGGGCTCCGACTGAAATTGGATTCTTGTGATCAGTGCTCTACACTGGTAAACACATTTTAAATAAAATAAATAAATCATTCTCAGAAAGATCTACACCTCTAAAAATGCAAACATAAAAAGAGTAAAAGTGACAATCAGAAGTGTAATTGCTGTGCTGTTGTGAACAAGAAAAAGAAGAAAGAAAATTCAGCAAATGAGACAGTGACCAAGATGCAGGCTGGGAAGCGAAATGGTCACACGGTAGCAAACAGCCTGATGTTATGGAAACTGCGCTGCTTTGTATGAAAGCAGGAATAACAGCCAAGCATACAGTGACTGTAGTCGCCTTACATTGTAGACGAGACACACTAAAGTCTGAACTGGAGAATGAAACATGCAAGGTTGAGGTCTAAGCTGGAAATGAGCGAATCTAACCAAAGAAAGCTTGAGCCTGAGTGCCAGCTCAGTCATGATTATTTTCACTATCCAACACCTAGAGAAGGTCAATCATTGGAAAGTTGCAATGAAAACAAAATAGTGGTGATGATGAGCGACATATCCAAGATGAGTCCAGCCCCAAAGTGACTACATTTCTCAAGATGAACATAATGTGATAGAGAAGTCCAGTTACTCTGAACTCCATTGGAACAACTTTGAGAATAAAGTATAATAGGCTACAATTTTTCTAACAGATAAAAATCATGTTTAGACCATACTGAAGGAGTCTGTAGCCCACAACAGTCTGAAATTAAGTTGGTAGAAAATGCATTTCAGTCAGAGGAAGACCTAGTTAGTGAATATATACAATTCAACAACCAGTACCACTGCATGAAAACGTCACTACGGTAGCCCAACACAAGGAAATTACAAAGTCAGTGTCCTGAATCTCCTACAAAATGAGTATGCTGATGACTTAAAAACACTCCTTATGTCTGAAGCTCTACTGGAGGTGATCATGCGGAATCACAAAACTATAAGTGAAAAAACGATTCACCTATTAATGAAGAAGTGCCGCAGAAGAACAAAGCTAGGCTATGAGCAGAGACTGGCATCCTTCCTTTAGGAAAGTAATGTTTTAAAGAGGGAGAAAAAGAGAGTAACCAAACTGGTGAAGAAGAAAGAAGCTGAAAAAGAGGAGAAAGGTCAGCGGAGATCTCATTCACAGAAGGTATGTGAGAAAGCCACAAAGGAGAAATGTGTTAGTGTGCACTACCTTAAGGTATCTAAGTGAGAGAAGTAATACAAACTGCATGCATTATAGAAACAGATGCACAAGATGATCAGAGGGCTGGATGAGCTGATGTTTCCATCACCAAGCAGAAGGAGAAGAGGATGCCCAATATAGTGAGATTGACTGTATAGACATCCAAGGAATTTCTAGTCTTGGGCTTATGGTAGACTCGCCATAACACAATGCGCAGCACCCCTAAAGCATCTAACCCTACAGAAGAACGTGAAGGGCACTTGCACTATCATCTGACATGCCAGTAAAGGAAAATTAACTAAATATGCCAAGATGAAATGGTAAGTCCTATTTTTGGGATAAATTGGGGAGAGCCGTTATATACTGACACTAAAGAAGAGTCCATGCCACATGAGACGATTTAGTGAGTGAGAGATGTAAAACATTTTGCCTGTTCTCAGTGTGGGCATATTGCTGGAAACTATGACAACCCGGGTTATTCTAAGTGAAGTCTTTAAGCTCCAAGAAAAGATATACCAAAGTATTTCAGTCTAGGTGTGACCTGCTTATTACTCTTATGAACTCTAGGCAAAGTATGCAAAGCATTGTCAGATTCCGGTCTGATGGACCTTCTGCATGTTTGCAAAACAAACAGCACCAGAATTACCCATTTTAAAGACTTAAACCTTGCCTGTGATATAAACAGGACCTGCTGGAGAGATAGATGTGTATCCCAGTGACTACCCCATCTATAGAACAGGCTCCCCATCTATGTGAAGCAGAGTTCCTCCATAACCCAATTCAGGTGTAACTTGGATAACTGGATGGGGAACAAGAACTTCATCCCTGGTTTGGCACTTCTGTCTCTAATGGACACAGGCAACCTGTAAATGGTGCATCTCCAAGGCCCCTGATTGTAAATGTTTCATCTCTCAAGCCCCTGCTTACACTTATGAAGGGTACCAGAACTTGCCAGAGATTTGGGATGCATGGCTAGGCTTAAAAAGACCTTTGTAATCATTAGTCTAGTAAATACCTATGACCCTATGAAGTGCTGAATAGACAAACTGATGACGTGCTCAGGAAGAAACCCTACTCCTGTTTGAATGTTTTAGTAAATGTACAAAATCTGTCCAGGTTTGGGATGATCGACCTATTGATCTTTATGTTACATTAGAGCATGTTGTAGTAAATAAACAGTTCCAGTCATTAAACCTATCATTTACTTGGTATTGGCTGGCCTTTTAGGGATGGTCTTGGCTGACAGGGCAGCTCAGCCTGACTCCCTTTGTCTTCGCTGGGAGAAGCACAGTTCCTTCATCTGACCTGAGAAAAGGGCTATGTGAAAGGATTTTACCAAGTTATAAAGGGGTTCATTCTCACTCCTACCTAAGTGTATGTCACTGTTTCATCCATATACAAAGTAAAGGTAGGAAAGGCACTATAGAGATACACTGAGGAATAGATCCTAGACAGAAAGATTCAGCTTTGGAGCTGGACAAAACCCAGTAGTTCATTTTGTAAGGCTGAATTAGAGACTGAGACAGTGGGACAGAGAGTTTCGCTGAGTGTATTACTGTGCTGAGAAAACTATTGCTTTGCAGTTAGGAGAACAGCAGAGATTGTCCTAAGCAATCTTGCCTTACTGAATGGAGAGACCTAGATTTCAAATGAGAATTATTAAGACTAAGAGAAATGGAAGTAGTGAGTCTTTGCAGACTGTGATTTGGGATTTTGAGCTACCAAATGGAAAGGTACATTAAAACTTATTAAGAGATTTGTTTCACATAAGACAGTTTATCAATAACTTTTGCTACCCAAGTAAGCCTAATGGGCACCCATTCCCATTTCAGGGGCAACCCAGGTGCACTGTCTAATTAAATGACTTGCTCAAAGTCACATAGTAGGCAAATGAGGGCTGAGGGAATTGAAACCTGGATTGTTAAAGGTTATAGGTGTATCACTGCATAGTCTTCATATGTACTTATGAGGCTATTGATCTGTGTGGGTCTTAAGAAGCCAGGTCTTACATTCACATGGTAGCCTTTAGCCCATAGATTGTGTGTACAAATAACCCAAAAAGAGACAGAACAAGGATGTGATGGAACAGAGGGATACTTCACTAAGGGTGAATTCATGGTTACCCATCTATTTGTCTAAATTACCTATGAAGAGACAAGAGAAGTACTTTTGGTTTAATTTCTCCAAGTCTTTTGAGTTTCTAATACCATGATGGGAATGGACCCCATTCCTGCATTAGACCCTGATAGATATGAGGTTGTTCCAGGGGTTTTCTGTACTTGCAACTATATTAATGTTTTCTCCACATTTCTTGCCTTCTCATCTGATCCTTCACCTTATATTCTTTCTTTTGTTTTTTGGCACATTCATTTGCTGCCTGATTTTTGTCTACTTATGGTTTGATTTCCATACCAGCTTTACACTGATATGTTTCTCCTAAACTAAGCAGGGAAGTCATCTTAGACTTGTTCTCCTCATGTTTTAAAACTTTCACTATGTTTGGATCTATTGAAGTCATCAGATATGTATGCAGTCCTAACGATTGCAGATCTATGTGTGTAATGAATTTCAAGGAGGCTCATACCGCCTTCGGAACAAGGAATATATAATCTAAGTATACACTGATTTTTATATGTCATTTTTTCTTCTTCTTTTGACTTTTCCCAGTTAAGCGTCACCACAGCAGATCACCTGTCCGCTCATGATTGGCAGTGGAGTTTTACGGTGTTGAGTTGCCAGTCCAGCACCCAACCTTCCACAGAAGGCACATACATGCACGCACTCATGCCTAGAGCCAATTTAGAGTATCCAATCCTCCTACAGCATGTCTTTGGGATGTGGGAGGAAACCAGAGCACCTGGAGGAAACCCATGCGACCACAGGGAGGACATGCAGACTCCGCACAAAAGACACCGACAGGCAGCTCACCGTGACCTTCTCCTTGTTCGGCCTGGTGAGCGGGACGTCAGTGTGCCTGACAATAGAGTCACCTATTACAAGTGTATCAGGTGTGTTGTTTAGCCTTAAGGGCTGTGACTGTTCAGCACACTGGCTTTGTGAGCTATGTGTTGCACGTGTTTTGTTTTGGGGTAGCAGTTGCTTGGTTGTCTGCTTTGGAGGTCTCTGTTTCTTAGGCAGATTTTCATTTAGAGCCTCCGAGTATGTTTTTGTGTGTTTATGTGTTTGGTTTGCTGTCGTGGTAGGTCTATGTGAGACTGGAATTATAGTGAGTGTGGTTTCCTTCTCCTCCTGACTGGTTACGCCAGTACTGAGTTGAGAGAGCTTAGCCTCCAGTTTGGCTATATGGTTGCATCTCTCACATGTGTTGGAATGTGCTGGGAGGAGGAGAGTATTGTCTGTGTACATGAGGCAGTTGTAACATTGCCTCAAGATTCCCAGATTCACCAGCTGGACCGGAGAGGAGATTGGCAACTGACCTTTGGACATGCTAGCATAGTATTGGGAATTCCTTTATAATTGAAAAAAGGGCCAATGGGGAACAAGGTACTCAAGAGGAGTTTGTGAGGGTGTAGTGCTTTTAATTTTTTAGTGCTGACTTATATAATTGCTTTAGTGAGCAAATACCAGAGTAGGAATAGGGTGTTTATTATGAGAACTAGATCAGTTCTAAGGGAAAAAGTGAAGAGCAGACTTTGTGGAGCTGAGAATGGTTTAAACCCAATTAAGCGGCGTTGCCCGATGCCATGCTATGTGTAAAATCGTGCAAAGCCACGCTAAAGCGGGTTTTATACAGGGGGGACTTGAAAGAGCTAGAAATTGGCCCAAAACGGCCAATAGACTACCATATTCTTGTGCTGGGAACACTCCTCCAGGGATAGATAGGCTGCTCTAAGCTCCCCACTGCCACTGGTGAACAAAGAAGCCTCCCTTTATCCAAGAAAGGAAATGGCAACACTGGATCTTTCCAAAAGTCCAGAATACAGCAAAGCCTGTATTTGGACTACTCTAGGTCAGGAAAGACGGGAAACAAGGATAATTTTTTTTTTCTTTTTTGCAACAAACAGCAGGAAAATTCAATAAATATGTAACACAGGATAACGCACTTGAGTGTGTAGCCCTCAACAGGTAAATGCAACAAACAGGGCAAACTTTAAAAGTGCAGGTGCAAAAATAACTTTAAACAGTTTAAAACAGTTCAAGAATGCAGAAATACTTGCAGTTTAGCTAGATCGGACAGTTGCCCAGGTAGTAGCAGGAAAAAACCACTTTTATCAGGTTAGCAGTTGCTCTTTTAGCCTCTCTGCTGCTAGCACCACTCTGCAGGACCACGAGGAGCCTGGCTGAGTAGTAACAAGCGCAAAAACTGTGTCAAAGCGGGTTTTATACAGGGGGACTTGAAAGAGCTAGAAATTGGCCCAAAACGGCCAATAAACTACCAGATTCGTGTGCTGGGAACATTCCTCCAGGGATAGATAGGCTGCTCTAAGCTCCCCACTGCCACTGGTGAACAAAGAAGCCTCCCTTTATCCAAGAAAGGAAATGGGCAACACAGGAACTTTCCAAAAGTCCAGAATACAGCAAAGCCTGTATTTGTACTACTCTAGGTCAGGAAGGACAGGAAACAAGGATAATTTTTTTTTTTCTTTTTTGCAACAAACAGCAGGAAAATGCAATAAATATGTAACACAGGCTAGTGCACTTGAGTGTGTAGCCCTCAACAGGTAAATGCAACAAACATACATATGTATGATTGCACTGTATTTTATACACATCTTAGTTTGCATTTTGTATATATCTTTTTTCATTGCACCCTGACTGGATCATTTAATGTTACTGCATCTCTATTCAATTTTACTATGCTCTAAATTTTGCTATGTACTCATTTTATATATAAAAGTTGTCGATTAAATGATCATGATGTATTTTCTGCTGTTTTGTCTCTGGTCAGGGCTGAAAAGGGTCAACAGCCCCGTCCACTTAACTGCTAAACAAACAGTAAATCAATCTATATTAATATATCTATGTATATGCCAATGTGTTAAATACTAGCTGTTAGATGGAGCTTGTATTTTTTGGCCTTGACCACAGCTGATCTTTGGCTTGACTGGCAACCATAATTACATCTTTACCTCCTTCTTTGGTACTGCAGTGGGCAGAGTTGAAAGGGGATTGTAAATCTCCAGAAAAGGAGGCTGATGCAGACCTTCTTGTCTGGTACTATTACTACTATTGCTATTAATAGTGTGACTACTAGTACTGCTACTATTATTACTAGTACTACTACTACTACTATTACTAGTTCTGCTACTGCTGCTACTATTATTACTAGTACTACTACTAGTTTTACTGCTATTAGTACTAGTACTGGTATTATTACTACTGCTGTTAGTTCTGCTACTACTATATTACTTTTACTACTACTGCTACTACTACTATTATTACTAGCACTACTACTACTAGTACTACTACTTCTATTATTACTATTACTACTCCCACTACTACTATTATTACTAATACTGCTATTACTATTACTAGTACTACTACTTCTATTATTACTATTACTACTCCCACTACTACTATTATTACTAATACTGCTATTACTATTACTAGTACTACTACTTCTATTATTACTATTACTACTCCCACTACTACTATTATTACTAATACTGCTATTACTATTACTAGTACTACTACTTCTGTTATTACTATTACTACTCCCACTACTACTATTATTACTAATACTGCTATTACTATTACTAGTACTACTACTTCTTTTACTTCTGTTACTGCTAATGACATTACTGCTATTGTTACTAGTACTACTACTGCTACTACTATTACTAGTACTACTACTTCTATTATTACTATTACTACTACTGTTGCTAATACTTCTAATATTACAACTATGCTTAGTCGTACCTCCCACTAACATGCTGAATGTGTCACTAGGTGGACGTGTACTGGCACTTGTGAGACACACTCCCCACCTATATATGGTGACAACTATCCTCAATCCCCACCCACGTAGTGCAGCATCAGTTCATAATCACAATCCCAGTATGACCACCGGTACTCAAAAATGTATTTATTTCCTTTTTGTTTCCTGGGAAAGTCCAACTATGTTACAATGCCCAATTTCAGTAGAGGCCTGGGTAGAAAAGCTCCAAGAGATAGTCCATTATAACAAAGTTTATACAAACTCTAAACAAAGTACACAAAAATAATGACATTCATTAAAAATGGAATTATCAGCAACTGCCATAAAAAGATATAAAGCGTAGTAAGTTCTAAGAAGGGACATTGGTTCACATAGCACAACATCACAGAAACAGGAAATAATAAGTATAAATGTAGCAACATTATTAAGACGTAGAGATTAATGTTCATAGGTTCATAGGTTCATAGGTAGGTGCTAGGCTATTGGCCCTAGGGCCTATATAAGCCTAGCCAAAGGTACCCTGGCTTTCACCACTCAAGAAAATTATTTTCCTGTGCCCCTGTCAAGCAGAGCCACAGAAGTGATCCCCTGGGTGAATTTCCTATCTCCCATCCAATCATCAAGATTTTTCTTGAAGAGTGCTAATGAGGAGCGCTGTTTGACATAGATAGGTAGTCTGTTCCAGAGTATGGGAAGTCTCTGGGACAGGAATCTATCCCTCCAGCATGTTCTGTTTATTGTGGTGACACGGTTTAGGTCCCTAGAGCTTATAGCTCATAGGGATTGGGATTTCTTTAAGTGGAGCATATCTAAAAGCTCTGGGTTTGACATAACTTTGTGTGTTAGGCAGAGATCACCTCTGAGTAGGCGATATGCAATGGAGTAAAGCTGCAGTTTTTTGAGACGGTCTGCATAGGGCATCTCTTTGAGGCTGGTAATCCTCTTTGTGAGGTATTTCTGTGGCCTTTCCAGTTGTTGTAGATGACTTGTGAGGTACATATCAAAAGGGGCATTATACTCTATAATGGGTCTAATGAGTGATGAGTAGAGGGGAACAATGACCTCTTTTTTCCTGGATGAGAAACCTTTTGTGATGAGTTGTGCCACATAGAAGGATTTCCTGACTACTGTGGCAATGTGATTATCAAAAGAGAGACTACTGTCCACCTGTGTCCCAAGGTCTCTTATCACACTTTCGGTGTTAAGTAGATTACCGCCTATGTGGTAGTTCATGGGTACTGAGTTTTTACCAAAGGGAATGACAATGCACTTTTTGGCATTGAGCTTGAGGCCATGGCTTTGACACCAGGCATCTGTCTCAGCAAGGCCCTTTTGTAGGATGTCCACATCTTTTGGAGTTTTGATTATGGCTCCTAGTTTGCAGTCATCTGCGAACTTCGTTAGTCAAAGACCTTCTGTGTTGGCCTGTACTTCTGAGAAGTAGATACCAAACAGGAGAGGCCCCAGGACTGAACCTTGTGGTACTCCACTTGTCACTGGTCTGAAGCTGGATTTGGAGTCTGTTACTTTCACAGTGTGGGTTCTGTCAGTGAGCCAGTTGGCAACCCATCTTGTGACATAGGGATTTATACCTAGTTTAGTGAGTTTATCTATAATTCCAGAGTGGGGGATGGTGTCAAAAGCTTTGGTGAGATCTAGATAGACTGTGTGAACCACCTTACCCTCATCTATGGCTTTGGTGACTGCTTCAAAGAAGTCTATCATGTTTATGAGACATGATCTGCCTTTTACAAACCCAAACTGGGTGGGGTCCTGAGTTTGGAGATTACCAATGTCATTGTTTATAAGTTCCATGATGATACGCTCCATAGCCTTGCAGACCAGGCTCATTAGGCTAATGGGGCGGTAGTTTCTGGGGTCTGTGGTGGCTCCCCCTTTGTGGAGTGGGATAACTGTCGCTGTGCGCCATTCAGTGGGCACATAGCCTGAGGTGAGGCTATGTTTGAACATGGTACTTAGGTGGCGTGTCAGTTCGTTCTGTAGTTCATGTAGAACACAGCCTGGGATGTTGTCAGGTCCCATGGATGCTGTGTTTTTGGCTTTGGATAGTGTGTTTTTTACCTGTGCAGCCGTGATTACAGGAACTTTGCATTCTTCTGGTATAGAGATGGGCCCTTTAGGGGATGACAGAGGGGTAAAGTTAGCACTGAACCTATCTGCCAGGATGTTGGCAATATCCATTGGTTCTGTATATTTAGTGCCATTGTGCTGTAACTCAGAGCAGATCTGAGTGTTGCCATTGAGATTCTTGACATAGCTGTAGAATGCTTTGTGGTTGTCTTTAGAGTCAATGGCAATTTTGTTTTCATAACTAGCTTTGCAGGATTTTATGAGGGATCTCAGCTTCTTACTGAAGCTGATGAGGGAGTTTCTCCAATCATGGGATTTTACTCTTTTTTGCAACAGTTTCTTTCTTCTGTTGTAGAGTTTGTTTATGGCAGGGGACCACCAGATTGGCTTCCTTTTTTGGAGGATAGCAACTTGGTTCTGTTAGGGATTGCACGATCCATGCACTCATGTAAGTGCTTATAAAGTGTATTTGTGTAGGATTCAGCAGTCATACCTCTATTGTCTTTCAGCATGGGTGTCGTGAAATTTGCCACTTCTGTCTTAAGAAAAGTGAAGTTGGCTTTGGAGAAATTTTTTACTGTGGTTTCCCTAATGGGGGTGGTGGAGGGATGTGGATGTCTAGGGTGATTAGCTTATGGTCGGATCTGACCAACGAGGAATTGACCTCTGGTGTGGAGCACCAGTTGCCCATGTTGGTAATAACCAGGTCTAGGATATTGCTGCCCCTGGTGGGGGTGTGGATAAGTTGATCCATGGCATTGGAATTTATGAATTCCAGAAAACGTTGAGCACAAGAGTTGGTACATGAGTAGTTTTCCCAGTTAATGGTAGGGTAGTTGAAATTGCCCATTATTAGGGTGTTAGGTTGTACCCTAATATTTTCCAGTGTATTAAGAAATGAGGAGTGGAAATCCTGGGACATGGTGGGGGATCTGTAACAAGCTACAATTTGGATTGCGGTCTTGCCCAGAGTTAGTTGCACTTGGATAATCTCGGATGCATTATGCTGAGCAACTAGCCTGGAGGTGTGGATATCCTTAATGAATATGGACACACCTCCACCTTTAGTGTTTCGGTCCAGGTTAAATGGCTGAAAGGTGTGGTATAAATTATAGCCTAGTAATACAGTGGTAATCACTGGAGCCTTGAACCAGGTCTCTGTCACTTCACAGATGTCGATGTTCTCCATTTTAAGGCGTGTCTTGAGAGAGTGCATTTTGAGGTTTAGACTTCTAGCATTGAGTAGCAATACCCTCAGATTCTTCTTGCCTGTACCTGTTAGGGTGGTGAATTTGTCATTTGAACCTTGCCTAAAAAAGGCACTATAGGGGTGGCTAGAGCCTTAGCCAGCATCCGGAATCCCAGGGGCGACTGGTGCAGGCCATCTCTGGCAAAGCATCGTGGCTTGTTGATCATGTCATCCCAGGCAGACAGATACTGGAGCCCCTTAGAATGACACCAGAAGCTTAGCCAATTGTTGAAGTCAATCATTTTGTCCTTGTACTGTGGTATCATTATGGGTGATGGCGGGATGCTACTCAGGGCTAGCGTCATACCTGCCTGGGCTACAAGATCGGACAGCTCCTCCATGTCCCTTTTCATGTAGTCCAAGGAGGTACATCTCAGGTCATTCACACCAACATGGACAATGACAGAGTCATATCTGTACTTGTTGTGGAATGACCTGAATGCATGCGTTATGTGGCAGATCCTGGCACCCGACAGGCAGCTGACAGTAACTTTCTCCTTGCTTAGCCTGGTGAGTGGAACATCAGTGTGCCTGACTATAGAGTCACCAATGACTAGAGTGTTGGGTACGTTGTTATGCCTTATGGGCTGTGGTTGAGTGGCACACTGAGTTTGTGGGCTATGTGTCATTTGGGTTGTGTTGGGGGGTGGAGGTTGCTTGAGTTTCTGCTTTGGAGGTCCCTGTTGCTTGGGCAGGTTTTACTGAGAGCCTCTGCGAATGTAGGTGTGTGTTTTGTGTTTCTATGTGTGTGTTTTGGTGGTGTAGGCTTTGAGGGACTATGTGCTGAATGTGGTGTGGTGCAAGTGTTTACCTTCTCCTCTTGACTGTCTAGTCCAGTCTTGGGTGAAGAGAGCTTTGCTTCCAGTTTGGCTATATAAGTGCATCTCTCACAGGTTGTAGTGTTGGGTGGTAGGAGGAGAGGGTTGTCTGTGTACATGAGGCAATTACTGCATTGCCCCAAGATGCCCAGATTCATCAGGTAGACAGGAGAAAACACTGTGGGCTGACTTAGACATGCCTGGATAGGTGCTTATTTGTTAAGTACTATAAACTGTTTTCCTCTAGTCAGTGAGGAAAGTTGAGTGCTGTAGTAATTTGTAGCTTATTTAGTGCTTACAATACGTTCTGAACAAGTGCTGAAACAAAAAACTGGCTAGTTCTAAGAAACAAAATTAAGCTAGAAGGCTTCCCTCCAACACAGAAAGGCTTGGTGGCCTAGAAGCCTACAGATAGTCCTGGACACAGCAAATCTATATCCAGGCTAGATTACCCACAGGGAAGGCAGGAAACAAGCTTAGAAAAAGTTTTTTTTTTTTTTTTAGTGGAAAGAGAGAAAGGAGTAGCAGAAACTAAGCTGATTGGCCTTCTCAAATGTTCTCCCTGTACTGGGTAGAATGAGGTAATGACATTAGACTGGGAGGAAGGTCCCAGATCAAATTTACATTAGGGGCGGGCAACTGCAAAGCCACCAACTATAAAAATACTATACCAACAGGGAGGGAGGGTGGAAAACAAACTGCAGAAATGTTTCTCACAGCTGAAAAGAAGCAGTGAACCTTTAAATGAAAATTTTAAACAGCTAAAGGAGCCTCTAGGAAAAAGGAGTTTAACTGCAACAAGTTATCAGAAACAAACAACCCAACAGATGCTTAATAAAAGTGGACAATTTCCAGTTAATACCTCACACACAGTGAAACTAGCTAGAAAAATACACAGTACACAAAGTGCTATAAATAACAAAGAAATAAAGAACAAAATAAACAAAAAACAGGATACTTAATGTTATATATTATAGTTCTGAGTTTGCTCAGTGTCCTTCCTTTGATTAGCTCAGTGTGAAATGGCAGAAACACTCACAACTTAACTTCTTAGGTAACAGAAAGTTGAAACCTGAGACAGCTTTTAAGAAAGAAATCTCAAAGAACCAATGAGGTGCTTAGTCTAAGCTGTAGTGCAGGTGACCTCAGTCAGCCAATGACCTCAAACAATTCTCTCTCACTGAAATGCCTGATGGCTTTGGCTAAACTAAGATGTCCCTGAATATGTGCTCAGACACACAGCCTCCACAAACACTAGGCCCAAATACAAGCCTGAATATGGAAATTCTATGAATATCCCCACTACCTAGAAACAAACTGCAGAAATGTTTCTCATAGCTGAAAAGCAGCAGTGAGCCTTTAAATGAAAGTTTTAAACAGCTAAAGGAGCCTCTAGAAAAAGGAGTTTAACTGCAACAAGTTATCAGAAACAAACAACCCAACAGATGCTTAATAAAAGTGGACAATTTCCAGTTAATACCTCACACACAGTAAAACTAGCTAGAAAAATACACAGTACACAAAGTGCTATAAATAACAAAGAAATAAAGAACAAAATAAACAAAAAACAGGATATTTAATGTTATATATTATAGTTCCGAGTTTGCTCAGTGTCCTTCCTTCGATTAGCTCAGTATGAAATGGCAGAAACACTCACAACTTAACTTCTTAGGTAACAGAAAGTTGAAACCTGAGACAGCTTTTAAGAAAGAAATCTCAAAAGAACCAATGAGGTTCTTAGTCTAAGCCATAGTCCAGGTGACCACAGTCAGCCAATGACCTCAAACAATTCTCTCTCACTGAAATGCCTCATGGCTTTGGCTAAACGAAGATGTCCCTGAATATGTGCTCAGACACACAGCCTCCACAAACACTAGGCCCAAATACAAGCCTGAATATGGAAATGCTACGAATATCCCCACTACTTAGAAACAAACTGCAGAAATGTTTCTCACAGCTGAAAAGCAGCAGTGAGCCTTTAAATGAAAGTTTTAAACAGTTAAAGGAACCTTTAGAAAAAAGAGTTTAACTGCAACAATTTATCAGAAACAAACAACCCAACATATGCTTAATAAAAGTGGACAATTTCCAGTTAATACCTCACACACAGTGAAAGTGGCTAGAAAAATACACAGTACACAAAGTGCTATAAATAACAAAGAAATAAAGAACAAAATAAGCAAAAAACAGGATACTTAATGTTATATATTATAGTTCCGAGTTTGCTCAGTGTCCTTCCTTCGATTAGCTCAGTGTGAAATGGCAGAAACACTCACAACTTAACTTTTTAGGTAACAGAAAGTTGAAACCTGAGACAGCTTTTAAGAAAGAAATCTCAAAAGAACCAATGAGGTGCTTAGTCTAAGCTGTAGTCCAGGTGACCTCAATCAGCCAATGACCTCAAACAATTCTCTCTCACTGAAATGCCTGATGGCTTTGGCTAAACCAAGATGTCCCTGAATATGTGCTCAGACACACAGCCTCCACAAACACTAGGCCCAAATACAAACCTGAATATGGAAATGCTACAAATATCCCCACTACTTGGAAACAATCGGCAGAAATGTTGCGCACCGCTGAAAAGCAGCAGTGCGCCGTTAAATGAAAGTTTTAAAGAGCTAAAGCAGCCTCTAGAAGAAGAGTATAACTGCAACAAGATTTGCTGGGAACATTCCTCCAGGGATAGATAGGCTGCTCTAACCTCACCTCTGAGTAGCCGATATGCAATGGAGTAAAGCTGCAGTTTTTTGAGACGGTCTGCATAGGGCATCTCTTTGAGGCCGGTAATCCTCTTTGTGAGGTATTTCTGTGGCCTTTCCAGTTGTTGTAGATGACTTGTGAGGTATATATCAAAAGGGGCATTATACTCTATAATGGGTCTAATTAGTGATGAGTAGAGGGGAACAATGACCTCTTTTTTCCTGGATGAGAAACCTTTTCTGATGAGTTGTGCCACATAGAAGGATTTCCTGACTACTGTGGCGATGTGATTATCAAAAGAGAGACTACTGTCCACCTGTGTCCCAAGGTCTCTTATCACACTTTCGGTGTTAAGTAGACTACCACCTATGTGGTAGTTCATGGGTACTGAGTTTTTACCAAAGGGAATGACAATGCACTTTTTGGCATTGAGCTTGAGGCCATGGCTTTGACACCAGGCATCTGTCTCAGCAAGGCCCTTTTGTAGGATGTCCACATCTTTTGGAGTTTTGATTATGGCTCCTAGTTTGCAGTCATCTGCGAACTTCGTTAGTCAAAGACCTTCTGTGTTGGCCTGTACTTCTGAGAAGTAGATACCAAACAGGAGAGGCCCCAGGACTGAACCTTGTGGTACTCCACTTGTCACTGGTCTGAAGCTGGATTTGGAGTCTGTTACTTTCACAGTGTGGGTTCTGTCAGTGAGCCAGTTGGCAACCCAACTCGTGATGTAGGGGTTTATACCTAGTTTAGTGAGTTTATCTATAATTCCAGAGTGGGGGATGGTGTCAAAAGCTTTGGTGAGATCTAGATAGACTGTGTGAACCACCTTACCCTCATCTATGGCTTTGGTGACTGCTTCAAAGAAGTCTATCATGTTTATGAGACATGATCTGCCTTTTACAAACCCAAACTGGGTGGGGTCCTGAGTTTGGAGATTACCAATGTCATTGTTTATAAGTTCCATGATGATACGCTCCATAGCCTTGCAGACCAGGCTCATTAGGCTAATGGGGCGGTAGTTTCTGGGGTCTGTGGTGGCTCCCCTTTGTGGAGTGGGATAACTGTCGCTGTGCGCCATTCAGTGGGCACATAGCCTGAGGTGAGGCTATGTTTGAACATGGTACTTAGGTGGCGTGTCAGTTCGTTCTGTAGTTCATGTAGAACACAGCCTGGGATGTTGTCAGGTCCCATGGATGCTGTGTTTTGGCTTTGGATAGTGTGTTTTTACCTGTGCAGCCGTGATTACACGAACTTTGCATTCTTCTCGCATAGAGATGGGCCCTTTAGGGGATGACAGAGTGGTAAAGTTAGCACTGAACCTATCTGCCAGGATGTTGGCAATATCCATTGGTTCTGTATATTTAGTGCCATTGTGCTGTAACTCAGAGCAGATCTGAGTGTTGCCATTGAGATTCTTGACATAGCTGTAGAATGCTTTGTGGTTGTCTTTAGAGTCAATGGCAATTTTGTTTTCATAACTAGCTTTGCAGGATTTTATGAGGGATCTCAGCTTCTTACTGAAGCTGACGAGGGAGTTTCTCCAATCATGGGATTTTACTCTTTTTTGGAACAGTTTCTTTCTTCTGTTGTAGAGTTTGTTTATGGCAGGGGACCACCAGATTGGCTTCCTTTTTTGGAGGATAGCAACTTGGTTCTGTTAGGGATTGCACGATCCATGCACTCATGTAAGTGCTTATAAAGTGTATTTGTGTAGGATTCAGCAGTCATACCTCTATTGTCTTTCAGCATGGGTGTCGTGAAGTTTGCCACTTCTGTCTTAAGAAGAGTGAAGTTGGCTTTGGAGAAATTTGTTACTGTGGTTTCCCTAATGGGGGTGGTGGAGGGATGTGGATGTCTAGGGTGATTAGCTTAAGGTCGGATCTGACCAACAGGGAATTGACCTCTGATGTGGAGCACCAGTTGCCCATGTTGGTAATAACCAGGTCTAGGATATTGCTGCCCCTGGTGGGGGTGTGGATAAGTTGATCCATGGCATTGGAATTTATGAATTCCAGAAAACGTTGAGCACAAGAGTTGGTACATGAGTAGTTTTCCCAGTTAATGGTAGGGTAGTTGAAATTGCCCATTATTAGGTGTTAGGTTGTACCCTAATATTTTCCAGTGTATTAAGAATTGAGGAGGAAATCCTGGGACATGGTGGGGATCTGTAACAAGCTACAATTTGGATTATGGTCTTGCCCAGAGTTAGTTGCACTTGGATAATCTCGGATGCATTATGCTGAGCAACTAGCCTGAGGTGTGGATATCCTTAATGAATATGGACACACCTCCACCTTTAGTGTTTCGGTCCAGGTTAAATGGCTGAAAGGTGTGGTATAAATTATAGCCTAGTAATACAGTGGTAATCACTGGAGCCTTGAACCAGGTCTCTGTCACTTCACAGATGTCGATGTTCTCCATTTTAAGGCGTGTCTTGAGAGAGTGCATTTTGAGGTTTAGACTTCTAGCATTGAGTAGCAATACCTCAGATTCTTCTTGCCTGTACCTGTTAGGGTGGTGAATTTGTCATTTGAACCTTGCCTAAAAAAGGCACTATAGGGGTGGCTAGAGCCTTAGCCAGCATCCGGAATCCCAGGGGCGACTGGTGCAGGCCATCTCTGGCAAAGCATCGTGGCTTGTTGATCATGTCATCCCAGGCAGACAGATACTGGAGCCCCTTAGAATGACACCAGAAGCTTAGCCAATTGTTGAAGTCAATCATTTTGTCCTTGTACTGTGGTATCATTATGGGTGATGGCGGGATGCTACTCAGGGCTAGCGTCATACCTGCCTGGGCTACAAGATCGGACAGCTCCTCCATGTCCCTTTTCATGTAGTCCAAGGAGGTACATCTCAGGTCATTCACACCAACATGGACAATGACAGAGTCATATCTGTACTTGTTGTGGAATGACCTGAATGCATGCGTTATGTGGCAGATCCTGGCACCCGACAGGCAGCTGACAGTAACTTTCTCCTTGCTTAGCCTGGTGAGTGGAACATCAGTGTGCCTGACTATAGAGTCACCAATGACTAGAGTGTTGGGTACGTTGTTATGCCTTATGGGCTGTGGTTGAGTGGCACACTGAGTTTGTGGGCTATGTATCATTTGGGTTGTGTTGGGGGGGTGGAGGTTGCTTGAGTTTCTGCTTTGGAGGTCCCTGTTGCTTGGGCAGGTTTTTACTGAGAGCCTCTGCGAATGTAGGTGTGTGTTTTGTGTTTCTATGTGTGTGTTTTGGTGGTGTAGGCTTTGAGGGACTATGTGCTGAATGTGGTGTGGTGCAAGTGTTTACCTTCTCCTCTTGACTGTCTAGTCCAGTCTTGGGTGAAGAGAGCTTTGCTTCCAGTTTGGCTATATAAGTGCATCTCTCACAGGTTGTAGTGTTGGGTGGTAGGAGGAGAGGGTTGTCTGTGTACATGAGGCAATTACTGCATTGCCCCAAGATGCCCAGATTCATCAGGTAGACAGGAGAAAACACTGTGGGCTGACTTAGACATGCCTGGATAGGTGCTTATTTGTTAAGTACTATAAACTGTTTTCCTCTAGTCAGTGAGGAAAGTTGAGTGCTGTAGTAATTTGTAGCTTATTTAGTGCTTACAATACGTTCTGAACAAGTGCTGAAACAAAAAACTGGCTAGTTCTAAGAAACAAAATTAAGCTAGAAGGCTTTCCTCCAACACAGAAAGGCTTGGTGGCCTAGAAGCCTACAGATAGTCCTGGACACAGCAAATCTATATCCAGGCTAGATTACCCACAGGGAAGGCAGGAAACAAGCTTAGAAAAAGTTTTTTTTTTTTTTTTTTTTTTTAGTGGAAAGAGAGAAAGGAGTAGCAGAAACTAAGCTGATTGGCCTTCTCAAATGTTCTCCCTGTACTGGGTAGAATGAGGTAATGACATTAGACTGGGAGGAAGGTCCCAGATCAAATTTACATTAGGGGCGGGCAACTGCAAAGCCACCAACTATAAAAATACTATACCAACAGGGAGGGAGGGTGGAAAACAAACTGCAGAAATGTTTCTCACAGCTGAAAAGAAGCAGTGAACCTTTAAATGAAAATTTTAAACAGCTAAAGGAGCCTCTAGGAAAAAGGAGTTTAACTGCAACAAGTTATCAGAAACAAACAACCCAACAGATGCTTAATAAAAGTGGACAATTTCCAGTTAATACCTCACACACAGTGAAACTAGCTAGAAAAATACACAGTACACAAAGTGCTATAAATAACAAAGAAATAAAGAACAAAATAAACAAAAAACAGGATACTTAATGTTATATATTATAGTTCTGAGTTTGCTCAGTGTCCTTCCTTTGATTAGCTCAGTGTGAAATGGCAGAAACACTCACAACTTAACTTCTTAGGTAACAGAAAGTTGAAACCTGAGACAGCTTTTAAGAAAGAAATCTCAAAAGAACCAATGAGGTGCTTAGTCTAAGCTGTAGTGCAGGTGACCTCAGTCAGCCAATGACCTCAAACAATTCTCTCTCACTGAAATGCCTGATGGCTTTGGCTAAACTAAGATGTCCCTGAATATGTGCTCAGACACACAGCCTCCACAAACACTAGGCCCAAATACAAGCCTGAATATGGAAATTCTATGAATATCCCCACTACCTAGAAACAAACTGCAGAAATGTTTCTCATAGCTGAAAAGCAGCAGTGAGCCTTTAAATGAAAGTTTTAAACAGCTAAAGGAGCCTCTAGAAAAAGGAGTTTAACTGCAACAAGTTATCAGAAACAAACAACCCAACAGATGCTTAATAAAAGTGGACAATTTCCAGTTAATACCTCACACACAGTGAAACTAGCTAGAAAAATACACAGTACACAAAGTGCTATAAATAACAAAGAAATAAAGAACAAAATAAACAAAAAACAGGATATTTAATGTTATATATTATAGTTCTGAGTTTGCTCAGTGTCCTTCCTTCGATTAGCTCAGTATGAAATGGCAGAAACACTCACAACTTAACTTCTTAGGTAACAGAAAGTTGAAACCTGAGACAGCTTTTAAGAAAGAAATCTCAAAAGAACCAATGAGGTTCTTAGTCTAAGCCATAGTCCAGGTGACCACAGTCAGCCAATGACCTCAAACAATTCTCTCTCACTGAAATGCCTCATGGCTTTGGCTAAACGAAGATGTCCCTGAATATGTGCTCAGACACACAGCCTCCACAAACACTAGGCCCAAATACAAGCCTGAATATGGAAATGCTACGAATATCCCCACTACTTAGAAACAAACTGCAGAAATGTTTCTCACAGCTGAAAAGCAGCAGTGAGCCTTTAAATGAAAGTTTTAAACAGTTAAAGGAACCTTTAGAAAAAAGAGTTTAACTGCAACAATTTATCAGAAACAAACAACCCAACATATGCTTAATAAAAGTGGACAATTTCCAGTTAATACCTCACACACAGTGAAAGTGGCTAGAAAAATACACAGTACACAAAGTGCTATAAATAACAAAGAAATAAAGAACAAAATAAGCAAAAAACAGGATACTTAATGTTATATATTATAGTATAGAGTTTGCTCAGTGTCCTTCCTTCGATTAGCTCATTGTGAAATGGCAGAAACACTCACAACTTAACTTTTAGGTAACAGAAAGTTGAAACCTGAGACAGCTTTTAAGAAAGAAATCTCAAAAGAACCAATGAGGTGCTTAGTCTAAGCTGTAGTCCAGGTGACCTCAATCAGCCAATGACCTCAAACAATTCTCTCTCACTGAAATGCCTGATGGCTTTGGCTAAACCAAGATGTCCCTGAATATGTGCTCAGACACACAGCCTCCACAAACACTAGGCCCAAATGCAAACCTGAATATGGAAATGCTACAAATATCCCCACTACTTAGAAACAAACTGCAGAAATGTTTCTCACCGCTGAAAAGCAGCAGTGAGCCTTTAAATGAAAGTTTTAAACAGCTAAAGGAGCCTCTAGAAAAAGAGTATAACTGCAACAAGTTATCAGAAACAAACAACCCAACAGATGCTTAATAAAAGTGGACAATTTCCAGTTAATACCTCACACACAGTGAAACTAATTAGAAAAATACACAGTACACAAAGTGCTGTAAATAAAGAAATAAAGAACAAAATAAGCAAAAAACAGGATACTTAATGTTATATATTATAGTTCCGAATTTGCTCAGTGTCCTTCCTTCGATTAGCTCAGTGTGTAATATACTTCTATATTCAGACTGCTATGTGAGTGGATAAGAGAACAACAATGCAACAATGTCTCATGGGGGGGGGTGGAGGTACTGTAATTTCACTGAAACAAAACCTAAAGAAACACTTCAGAAAAATTAGTAACTGAGATGAAGAAATCATCACTATTTTATATGAAATCATCACTATTTTATATGAAATTGTCACTGTTTGCTATTTGTATTCTGGTGATTCATAACAGCTGAAGATTCTAGTATGATTTAGATGTAGCTAGAAGTTGGTTTTAAAATGAAAGAGCATGTTTATTTGATGTAGACGAAGATACACAATTTCCCTTAAGAGTGCACCAGGAACAGGCTCCAAACCTGGGACTTGACTATATCCTTCACTCAAGGTCTCCAAATGAGTCTCCACACTAACCACTGCAGAGCACTGTGTCCCAGTTCTAGGTATCTGACACACTCACTCTTAAATGTCTGCTATTCACACATACACACTCTCTTGGAAAGACTGACACAGATTTACCTGCTGTTTTTCTTTGCCCAAATTACAAGGTAATGGCTTCCACCAGTCAAATACCATAATAACTTTCAAAAGGGGTTTTCAATTATATTGGGTAAAATAGATATTAATACAATAGTATCATGTAACCCAAGCAGTAAGGCTTTTTGGAGTGGATAGGCATAAACACACACAAGTTATTAAAAGTATTCACTAAATAATCAGCCACAATGAGAAGTAGTAACATATTTAATAATAAATAAAAGGATTTAAAACATGTAAATACTGAATAACTAATTCCAATAAACAACAGAGTTTCACACACAGGAAATATGAAAACAACACTGTAGGATAGATTTCACACTGATTTTAGAAAACATCTAACTAACTAGCTGTAGTTCCCTGACTATCTTCATAGGGTCATAGGAGGTTACTAGACTATTGGCCCTGAATCCCTTATAAGCCTAGCCAAGAGCTTAGCCCATATTTAGACAAATCAGTACATGATGCCCCCATCCAGCAGGGACATGGGTGGAATCCCAGGGGTATATTTTCTGTTTCCCATCCAGTTATCCAGGTTGTGCTTAAAAAGGGGTAAAGAGATATTCTGTTTGATGTGGAGAAGAAGTATATTAAATAGAGGGGGGAGTCTATGGGACCCAAATCTGTCCCACCAGCAAGTTTTGTTGATGTCACAGACCAAGTTGAGGCCGAGCATGTGGGTTACTTGAGTGGAGCTATCTGTAGATTAACTGTCCCTATCTAATCTAAATAACTCAACAAGGCAAGATTATACTCTTACATCTGCAAGGCAAGATGAGGAATTATGTCCTCACTCCAGGTTGTTGTCTGTCCTCAGCAACTGGAACAACTACTTCAGAAACAACTGAACTACTACTGCTGAACAGCTCTTGAAACAAAACTGAACAACTGACTCAGAACCTGCTTTTACAGCAGATGTTTTAAAAAGTAACAGGAAGCTTTGAAAAGTAAACAAACAGTTGCAGTGAAGATTCTATTCTCTCTGTTCTGGTACACAATGACATCACATCTAGGTCAGCTGACTCTGGCATAACATACATTCAGAATTTTCTTTAAAAAAATTTATACTTGGTCAGTCAGAAGAACACTTTTTAAAATTCAAAATTCTTGCATAAATTAGAGTGGTAATCAAAAGACATAAACTTATTTGCAAAATTATAGCTAGTCATGCTGACATATGTAATACAGGGTAGTTTACAATTATTTACAAAACTTCAGCGAGTCATGCTAGCATAGATAACAATATTTATTATCCTCACACCAAGTATGATAAATATGCATGGAAACAGAGCAGCAGTTTGATATTAAGGCCTACAAAAAACATGTTTTTTTTGTGGGAAGGAGAATCATGTCTTGAGTAGTTGTGATAAGAAAAAATGTTACGTGTTTGGGTAATTTGGTCATTATCCTAGAAGATGTAATAAAAGTGAAAAGGTAAAAGTAAGGGAAGAGGATGACAAAGAACTAAATGTAGAAATAGAAATGGAAAAAGAAAATAAGGAATTGAACTTACATGATGGAGATCATAAAGAAGATGTTTTGAGCATATCAGAGAAATTACAAAATATAGAAGGAAATTAATTAAAAGAAGGAAAACCTTAATTAGAATCCAATGTAAATCAAAATGGAAATCAAAACGAAGATGTTTTGAGCATATCAGAGAAATTACAAAATATAGAAGGAAATTAATTAAAAGAAGGAAGACCTTAATTAAAATCGAATGTAAATGATGAGAAAAAAAATTGATTGGAACATTATAAAAAATAATTCTATAAGTAAGAGGGCAATAGATTGAAAATGAAAGACAGAGGATTTGAGTATGAAAGTTAAAAATGGACATGGGTAGAATAATAAAACAATTTCATTTAGATTAAGAAGAGAGGCAAATAATCTTAGAATATTATCAATTGATGTTAATAGTTTTAAAAGTTTAGTTAGGAGAATTAGTATTTTTGGAATAGTGTAATAGTTGTGAGGTGGATAAAATAATATTAGAAGATGTGAGGTGGTTGATAAAAGATGAGAGAATTCAAACAGAGAATTTGTAGAAAGGGGCATAACCTGGAATATAGGAAACAAAACTTGTTCAGGTGTCGCTATACTATATAATATAGATAGTTCAATATTAGATATTACATTAGAGTGGGAAGGTTATCAGAACTAGATTTTAGCTGGGAAAGAAAAGTTTATACAATTGTTGCAATTTATTCATATGTAAAATGTAAGGAAAGGGAAAATTATTTAAAGAAATGTTGGATTATGTAATAGTTAATATGGATATTGTTATAAATTATTTAAAGAAATATTGGATTATGTAATAGTTAATATGGATATTATTATAAATTATTTAAAGAAATGTTGGATTATGTAATAGTTAATATGGATATTATTATAAATTATTTAAAGAAATATTGGATTATGTAATAGTTAATACAGATATTATTATAGCAGGAGATTTTAATTGCGATTTAAGAAAAGTAAAGAGGAATAACAAAAAGGATAAAAAGGTTACAACAGAAATTATGAAGTATGGAGGTTTAAGGTTATGGAATTTAAACACATATGCTTATAGTAGAGGTAATAATAGATCTGAGATTGATTATTTTATAGTGTCTGATAATATAAAGTTTAAGATAGAAGAAAAAGTCCAGACAGGATTTTCAGATCATATGGCTATATGGATAGAAATTGCGGAGAATAATGAGTATATAAAAATTGGAAACAGGATTAAAAGAATTAATTAGATTAACTGGTATGAAAAAGGAAAGGATAAAATAATAGAATTATGGAAGGAACACTTAACTATAAGAGAATGTTATCCAAACTGGACAGAATGGTGGTTATCATTTAAAGAATAAATGTAAATCAGATTATTTTAAAATGGGAAAAGTATTAAGACAAAAAAAAAAAAAAATGAGATTCTTTGGATTTACAGAATAAAACATTAGAATTTTTGGATAGAAATGAGAATGCTTATTATATGAAAGTAACAACAAAATAGAAAAAGAAAAAAGAAAAAATAAAAGGTTATTTTATAAACTAAGTTATTTTGTTCAAGGTAAAAATGAGGAAGTTTCACCATATCTGGCAAAAAGAGTTAAAGAACATAGTGGAATAATTACAGAACTGTGAGATGAAAGGGGTTATTAGTAAAGAAGCAGCATGAAATTATGAATATTATTGTGCAATTTGTTAAAAATTTAGTCGAGAAGCAAGAATTAAAGAAAGATAATGAACAGAAAGTGAGGTTTAATGAAAGCATAAATAAAGATATCGATAAATGAATTACTTTGGCAGAATTGGATTTAATAATGAAGAAAGTAAATACTGATTAAGCTGCTGGTCTGGATGGGTTAGGATAGTTAATGTACAAGAATATGGAACTTTGTCAAAACGAAAAAATTATATGTGTATTAAATGAGGGTCTATATCAGAAGATTGAAGTTTCAAAACTTTGAATCTGGTATGGTCGACACCATATGATTGAAGCCTTGAAACTTCAAATCTTTTAATGGAGATCTCCATACAGCATGGAAAGGTAAGATTTCCCTTTTCTGCACTGTAATGCGATCTTGGAGTTGGTATATTTAAGTAGCGGGGGTGTGGAGTGCAGGGGAGCTTGCCCCCCTGCTTAGAGCGTTTAAATGGTTTGCTTTTGTAGGTTGTTGTGTTTTATTACATTTGCAATGTTTCAAGACTTCAATTATATGGTGTCAACCATATCAGATTCGAAGTTTTGAAAATTTGATAATGTACTATAGACCCATTAAATTAATGGTTACAGGATGGTATTCAATATATACAGATTTGTGAGGGAATAATGAAATTTATTTGGAAGAAACGAGATAAGAGGGAGATAAATTGGAGACCAGTGGTTTTAAATAATATAGATTATAAGATATTTATGAAAGTTTTACAAATATGGATAGAAAATAAAATGAGTAAGGTATTAGTGGATGGTTTGTATGGACTTAAAGAGGGAGGGTGTCAGGAGATATTAACAAAATCTAGGAGACTTAGGATTTTTGCCTGGAAATATTTATATAGATATTTTTATACCCCAAGCAGATTCCAGATAATTTTTCCTCAAGCAAACAGCAAATATTGAAGGTGTAAAGGGGAAAGAAGAGGTAATTGGGAATATATTTATTGTGAGTGCAGTGAGTTGGTGGACTTTAAGGATTCCCTGTGGGATGCACTGTCAAAGATTCTGGGTGGGCAAATTGGTCTGATGAGGGAGATGATTTTTCTGAGCTATGAAACAAAATCAGAATTGCCTAGAGATGGTAAGGCTTTGCTGTTTCTAATAATGGTGGCTGCCAAAAAAGCTATTACTGAAAAATGGAAATCAAAATCTAAACCAACTATACTAGAAGTAGTGAATATAGTAGCAGAGATAAAACAACTGGAATTGAGATCTTTAGAAGAACAAACTACATAGGAAAAAAAATCAGAATTGTGGGAACAATACACCAATACACACAAGGAAGGAATGAAGTTTAAAAGGAGGTAGGACTTAAATGAGCTATCTAATGTCTGAGTGAGAAAGATTGGGTAGATTATAAGTGATGTATAATGTTTGCAACTGGGAGTGTGTCAATATGGTTTGTGATGTAAAATGCCTGCACCTAGGTAAGACTTGAATAATTTATGCAATGTTGCTTAGGTTATATGATTCATAGATTCATAGATTCATAGATTCATAGATTCATAGTTTAGCACTAAGCTAACTGCCCTTGTGTGGGCCATTTTAAGCCTAGCCAATTATCCCGTGTGAGACTCAAACCCTGCACCTTGTGTGGCAAACAACCTAATCTTAACACCTAGGCAATATAGCAATATATGTGAAGTATTATGTTTGTTATGTTAATATAATTTGATTACTTTTATATTAATGTAAATTTTCTATGTCACAAGTGATCAAGTGATAATTCAATAAAGGTGTTTGAAAAAAAAGTGATATCCAGGGAAACAGTGGATGATATAAAGCAAGGAAATAAATGAAAAATGATGATATGAGACATAAACAAAGCTTCTGATACAATAAATCATGAAGTTTTATGGAGAATTTTGAAAAATTATAATATGAGTATAAAAATTCAGAAAGTAATTCAGTCAGTATATAAGAACAGTAATATTAAAGTATTTGAGAACATAAAGATGAACAGAGGATTAAAACATGGATGCCCTATGAGTAGTTTATTATTTGTTATGGTTATGAATTGTATAGTGGTAAAAATAAATGGAGATGAAAGAAACAAGATTCATATAAAATGAAGATATTGAGTATTCAGCTATTATATCTTACGTGGATATGATTTTAGTAATCAAAAGCAGTGAAAAGATGGAAGAAATTATGACTGTTTACAAAGTTTAGGGATGTGCCTAAATAGTAATAAAAGGATTTGGGCTATAAGAAGTAATAAAGGACATTCATTTTGGGACTGGTTGTATATTGGTATTAGGAATTATTTTTGGATCTAATAAAGATGTCAAAGACCAATGGATAAAAATTGTACAACATTTAAGAGAGCTGAATATTATATAGAATAAAAATAGATTATCTTATAATAAAAAAGTTCATTATGGATGGGAAAAATTGCATATATGGTGAGTATTTATATGATGCCTAGAGATATAGAAAAACAACTAACTGAATTGATATTTAGATTTATTTGGGGTTCTAGACTGAATCCTGTTAAGAGGGGAATAGTATAAGTTGACAAAGATGCAGGCGGTTTAGGATTATTAAATCCAGTTGTGCATGGTGCATCATTTAATTTATTTAGAGTGCTAGAATGGATTAATTGAGATAACAGTGTGTGTGTATATAAGAAAATTGCTTAAAGAAAAATATAAAAAAGAATAAGATTCAATAAAGTTAAATAAAAGAAAAAGAAAATTGAGGAATGAAGAAATAAAAAGTTGCAAAGAAAACATAATAATGTGGCAATTAAATATAAGCAAGGTTGAAAATAATAGAAGAATATGGTATACAAATGTGATAACATAATTTTATTATATTAATCCATGGAGAAGTTTAACAACAAAACACATTAGAGCTATAAAATCAAGAAATATTTGGTGCATGAAAACTGAGGAGCATCAATTTTTTTCTGTGGACATTACAAATGAAAAAAAACTACCTGTGAAGGCAAATATGCCGTATAAAACATAAATGAGAAGACATGTCTTTATCTTGGGGAATTAGAAACCACAGATCATGTTTTCTGAATTGTAAGAGTTCAGAAGTTGTGGGAAGTATTAATAGAGAAGAACATTTTGAATGAATTTAAAGTTATGAGTAGTTAAATATTGACATGATTGAATATGGATTTTATGAAGGATTAGAGAGAAAATATGTTAAAAAGTTAGATAAAAATGTTCAGTATAATATGGGTTATTTGGAATCAAAGAATTATAAAAAAATATGTTTAATGGCAATTGGGTGATTCCCAATATTGTGAAGAAGATCAAGTGGTGGTTGTGGTAAAAGGAGTAGAGTAAATAGATATGTGATGTGTAACTTTGCTGAAATGTCATTTTTCTATTTACTTTATTAATAATGTAAACACGTAAATATATTTGTAATTTATTTTGTATTTTTGTGAATAATGTACATATTGATAAAAAAGGACCTCTACACTTTTAGGTAGGTGTCACTGGATCTTTCACATCCACCTGAGCTATTACCAACACAGGGAGATAGAGAACTGACATCTCAAGAATTATGTACTTAGGAGTTTAACACCCAACCTATGCTTCTGCGTAGTGTCAGCAATTCATATATCTGGTGTGGGAACAGAACCCACAGCCTTCTGCACTAGAGGTAAGTGTGCTATCTGTTGTGCCACTGATACTGCCTGAGGGTTGTGCACTATTTTATGTGCCATTATACATTTTTTATATATCAGGTGTAATCAGCTGCACCCCACCATACGTTACTCTTTTCCAGCCTGTGAGAGGTGAACATTCTCTTCCCCTTCACTCCTTTCTCAGCCTGTCCAACTCCTTCAGTGCTGGACCAGGATTCCATCTATTTATGCTATGACGCTTACTGATATTATGCTCACAATGTGCTTCATTTTTCCTAGAGATGATATGAGCTAAGGTATCAAAAATTGGTTTTACAGATATTTTTTCGATTCCCTAATACACAGAGAAAAAACATCAAAAATGCTACTTAAATGGAATGTTCCTATTCTTGATTTTATAAATGTATTACTTTTGGGTTATGTGTTCTGTTAATCAGCAGAAATTGATGACTGAGGGTAAATTATAAAATGTAATTTGTAGAACCAAAATATTTATTACTTTATTCTCTTATAATCTGTCTATCCATTTCAGTATTCTGTCTATCCATTTCAGTATTACAGTAGATCCAGAGCTTATCTTGTGCATACATTTCAGTACTACAGGAGGCCCAGAGCTTATCTTGACTCTTAGTGGGCATAGGGCAGAGTGACTTATTGTTGAAGAGTTAGCACCCTATGTTAGGATGAACACATACACATATGTGTACATGTGCACACCTATCACACACACACACACACACACACACACACACACACACACACACACACACACACACACACACACACACACACACACATACGTACAGTTTAAAGAATGACCTGGAGAAAGTGCACATAGACAGAAGAGGGCATATAGACTCTGCATAAAATTTACCTCAGCCAAGAACTAAGCTAAGATAACTTAACACTGCAAAACAGCCATATTACTTGAACACCCGTACCTCAAAATGAAAGGTTGAATTTTTTTTTTTTTGCTATTTCCAACCTTGTGCATTTTGTTTAAATGAAAGATATTTCTGCTTCTTTACAACCCATGGCATTTATAAACTCAGGACTCTGCATATGGTGCTTTCTGACAAATGACATTGCGCTAATTCCAGTACTCCATATTTATGCAGTTGTGCAGTTTCCACTCACTCCCCCTTGACCTGTATATATCCTCCCTAATAAAAATAGGTTGAAAAAGACTTTATGATCTGGGGAATAATCAGGACTGAGAGACCATTACTGGTGGTCAGGAAAAATAATATATATGGATCCCTATCAGATGATCGAGTTTCAAAAACTCGAAATTCATATGCTTGGGACCATATGACTAAATTTCTGAAAACTAAAAGGTTTTTATTGGAGATTGTGGTACAGTGCAGAATGGGACAGTTACCCTTTTCCTCACTGTAATGTGATCTCAGAGTTGGTAAAAAAAGTTAGATTTTGTGGGGTTTTTTTGGGATGTTCGAGTTTTCTGAAGCTCAATCATATGGTCCTGACCATACGAATTTTGAGATTCTGAAAACTCGATCATCTGATAGGGATCCAGATATATATATATATATATATATATATATATATATATATATATATATATATATATATATAGGTTCACTTTATAACATCGAAATACTGAAATGTCGAATTTCAGTATCTCGAAGCTATAAAGTCGAATGTGTGAAATAGCGAACGTTCATAATCGCAAATTTCACTTATGTCGAATTTGCGGTTATGAAGTTGCGCTACGTAATGTCCGGGTTTGTGTTTTGGAGGTGCATAGTGCCGTGTGTGGATGTAGGTGTTATGTCAGGTAAGTGAGTGTTTTGTAAGGGTTTTGAGTGGGAGTTAGAATGTGTGTGAGGGATTGGAGAATGTACGTGTGTGAGTGAGCTTTTGTGTTGTGTTTGTGCGATCTCGGAGTTAGTATATATAAGTAGGGGGTGTGTGGGGGGTGCAGAGGGGCTTGCCCCCCTGCTTATGTGTGTGTGAGTTGTGTATGTGTGTTTTATTTTGTTTATGTTGTGTTGTGGGTGTTGTGTTGTATGTTTAGTGTAGTGTGTGCGGTGTTTTCGGTTATGTGGTTTCACGGTTTTTGTTTGTCGGTGTTTTGTGGATTCGGTTTTATAGTCTTGAGATACTGAAATTCGATATTTCAGCATTTCGAGGTTATAAAGTGAATCCATATATATATATATATATATATATATATATATATATATATACACACACACACACACACACACACACACACACACACACACACACACACACACACACACACATACATATGCTTTAATTTTTACTTGTTGAATAAAAGAATTAGTTAATGAAAGTTTTTTTCAGCATATGTACATATCTTTCTATCTTTTTTTTTATTTTTATTTAAGTTTGTTTATGGGGAGTCTACCTGAAAAGTTGACGACACAGATACTTGAATCCCAAAACATCAAGACTAAACCCATTTAATCAAAGCCTCACAGTAATGAAATCTGGAACATCGAACAATAAACTTTACCAGAAGTCCAGTCTTCACTTAAAGGAACACTTCTCCCTGTAACTAAAACCTACATGAAATCTGTATTAGCGGTTTTAAATGGAGATTGCAGTACAGTGAGGATTGGGAAATTTACATTTTTCTCATTATAGTACGATCTTGGAGTTGGTATATATAATTTAGAGGGGATATGGGAGGGGCTGCACCCCAACATGGGGATTTCAGGGGGGCTTGTCCCCCTGAAAAAACACTGATACAGATTTCGAGTAGGTTTTACTTACAGGGAGAAGTGTTCCTTTAAGTGACGACCGGACTTCTGGTAAAGCTTACTGTTCAATGTTCCGGGTTTCGTTATTGTGAGGGTTTGATTAAACGTGTTTTTGAAGGTATAGTCTTGATGTTTTGGGATTCAGGTAGCTGGGTCTTTGACATTTTGAAGTAGACCCTTATGGGGATAGTGCACTGATCTCTTAGGACCAGTTAAATACATAGCCCAGGTGGAAAAGAACAGCATTCACAAAGAGATAAAAGTACAAGACATCTGCAAAGGTAAATGCATAGGGCTTACAAAGACTGTACAAAATAAACCAGCTGATTACAGACTGGTACAGATGGTGCACATCTTCATAGGTAAATACAAAATGGAAAGAAATTATGTTCCTTAATTCCAGTGCTGAGTGACATTTACCAGAGATAAACTTCAGAGTTTATGTACGTATTGATTGGGGGCAAGAAAAGGGGAGAGACTGCTAGAAAAGAAATAAGAGACAACTGGAGAATTTGCTAGGTGGCATACACAGTTAAGAGTGAAATGATGGAGTACTGTTGGATTTTTTGTGGTGTAGGTGATATGTCCTACCTTTGGGCAATGGCAGTTCACTTGAGTCTTAGGTTTCTGAGCTGCGATGTAAATTTGTCATGGGAAAGGTGTTCTTTTAGAGCACTAGGAAGTGGATCCTAATGTTTAGGAGTGACAATGAGGCAGCATATTTGGAGCTGTGTCATGTGTGAGGTTGTATGAGGAAGAGGAGATCATGTTTTAGGGGAAGGGATTTGTATATCAGTGAGCTCAGCATGAGGTCAGCTCTCTGACTGGGATCCATTTTGCTTTACAGAGTGTAAGACAATGATGCTCATTGTGGGGGAATTGCTGATGACATGTTACATTCTCCTTGAAATGGTTTGAAAAGTGGTTGAGCTCTTTTTTGACACTACAGGCTATTAGGGTTTAGACCATTTTTTAATTAACTGAGTAGTATTTCCTTGAATATTTCTGTTCTTCTAGGGGATGATAGGTAGGAAGAAAATTTTCTACCCCAAAAGGTAAGAAAATTGATTTTATTATGATTGTTTATTATGTGGAACTAGAAGTTACTAGTTCGGTCAAGCCAAATTTCAAGGCATTTGAAAGTGGCAGTAGTAGCTATTGGAGAATTGGTTAAGTCAGTAACATTGAAGGCCTTGACTGTTTTTTATAGTCTTCATAGGTTCATAGGTTCATAGGTAGGTACTAGGCTATCGGCCCTGGGGCCTATACAAGCCTAGCGGCAAGGGTACCCTGGCTTGCGCCACCCAGAAAATTATTTCCCTGTGCCCCTGTCAAGCAGAGTCACAGAGGTGATCCTTGAGGTGAATTTCCTATTTCCCATCCAATCATCAAGGTTTTTCTTGAAGAATGTTAGTGAGGAGCTTTGTTTGATGTAGATAGGTAGTTTGTTCCAGAGTATAGGAAGTCTCTGGGACAGGAATCTATCCCTCCAGCATGTTCTGTTTATTGTGGTGACCAGGTTTAGGTCCCTAGAGCATGTAGCTCGGAGGGATTGGGTTTTCTTTAAGTGGAGCATGTCCAACAGCTCTGGGTTTGACATAGCTTTGTATGTTAGGCAGAGATCACCTCTAAGTAGGCGATATGCGACGGAGTACAGCTGGAGTTTTTGGAGACGGTCTGCATAGGGCATCTGTTTGACGCCAGTAATCCTCTTTGTGAGGTATTTCTGTGGCTTTTCCAGTTGCTGCAGGTGTCTTGTGAGGTACATACCAAAAGGGGCATTGTACTCTATAATAGGTCTAATGAGTGATGAGTAGAGGGAAACAATGACCTCTTTTTTCCTGGATGAGAAACCTTTTGTGACTCTTTGGTGAGTCCTGAAGATTACAGATTTAGTTTTGGAGGGATTCAATAATACTTCTTGTTGGATAAGCCATCTGTTCACAAAACAGAGATAATTTTGGAGCTGGGACTTTTTCTGTGAGTGGCAGTATCTGGATGTGAATATGACTATGTTGTCAGCATATAGCATGACTGAAATGTGAGGAAGGTCATATGGGAGTCTGCCAATGGATATTTAGAAGTGAGAAGAAGTCTCACTAGTCTCATATGCACAGCTATGAAAATAATTATCCTGAAATGATCAATAATGACAGAGGAAACCTGCACACATTGGACCCCACTCAGTTTGGCTTCATCAAGGGAATTTCATGTCTACTTATCCTGATGGACTTCTTTGAAAAGGTCACTAAAAAATGGATGAGGGCTGCCTAACTTGACCTGGCCAAGGCATTTCACACAATACCCTACTCAGGCATTTTTGACAAACTCAGGAGGTTAGGTATAAACTCTTATGTCACCCAGTGAAGAGCCAGCTGGCTCACAGACTGGTCCCATGAAGTTAGAATTGGGGAGTCCACCTCTACAAAAAGGAAAGTCACAAGTGGAGTCTCTCAGAGATTGGTCCTGTGATCTCTCCTTTTTTTTGGCATTTACTTCTCTGGCATCAAGGCCAATGTCAATTACCTATTGCTGACTAAATTTGAAGAGGATTGTAAATTAGGAGCAGTCATAGAATTCCCCACTGACATAAATATTCTCCAGGAAGGGCTGACACAGACAAATAACTGCTATCAGAGCCATGGATTAAAACGAAGTGCCAGGAAATTCATAATAATATTCTTCAGGAAGTCATCCACCCCTTGTTACTATCATATTGACAGCACACCCTAAGAGTTAACCCAGTAGTAAGGGACTTGGGGACAAACATGGACAGTCATCATCTTCTTTCGGCTGTTCCCATTAGGGGTCGCCACAGCGGATCACCTGTTTCCATGTCTTCCTGTCCTCTGCATCTTGCTCTGTCACACCAACCACCTGCATGTCCTCTCTCACTACATCCATAAACCTTATCTTAGGCTTTCCTCTTTTCCTGTTACCTGGTAGCTTCATCCTTAGCATCTTTTTCCCAATATACTCAGCATCCCTCCTCAGCACATGTCCAGACCAATGTAATCTTGCCTCTCTGGCTTTGTCTCCAAATATTTCAACCTGGGCTGACCCTCTAATGTACTTATTCCTGATCCTGTCCACCCTCGTCACACCAAGTGTAAATCTTAACATCATTAACTCTGCCACATCCAACTCTAACTCCTGACTTTTTGTCAATGCCACTGTCTCCAACCCATATAACATAGCTGGTCTCACTACCCTCTTGTAGACATACCCTTTCACTCTTACTGGTACTCATCTGTCACAAATCACTCCTGACACTCTTCTGCACCCACTCCATCCTGCCTGTACTCTCTTCTTCACCTCTCTTCCACACTCACTGTTACTCTGAACTATTAACCCCAAGTATTTAAACTCATCCACCTTCACCACCTCTACTCCTTGCATCCTCACCATTCCTCTATCATCCCTCTCATTCACACACATATATTCTGTCTTAGTCCTGCTGACCTTCATTCCTGTTCTCTCTAGAGCATATCTCCATCTGTCCAGGGTCTCCTCCACCTGTTCCCTACTCTCACTACAGATCACAATGTCATCTGCAAACATCATAGTCCACGGGAACTCCTGTCTGATCTCGTCTGTCAACCTGTCCATCACCATTGCAAATAAGAAAGGGCTCAGAGCTGATACTTGATGTAACCCCACCTCCACCTTAAATGCATCTGTCACTCCCACAGCAGACCTCACCACTGTCACACTACCCTCGTACATATCATGTACCACTCTTACATACTTCTCTGACACTCCTGACTTCCTCATACAATACCACAGCTCCTCTCTAGGCACCCTGTCATATGCTTTCTCTAAGTCTACAAAAACACAATGCAACTACTTCTGACATTCTCTGTACTTCTCCATCAACACTCTCAGAGCAAACATTGCATCTGTAGTGCTCCTTCCCGGCATGAAACCATACTGCTGATCACTAATCATCACGTCCCTTCTTAACCTAGCTTCCACTACTCTTTCCCATAACTTCATGCTGTGACTGATCAATTTAATCCCTCTGTAGTTACTACAGCTCTGCACATCACCCTTATTCTTAAAAATCGGTACCAAAACACTTTTTCTCCATTCCTCAGGCATCCTCTCACTTTCCAAGATTTCATTAAACAATCTGGTTAAAAACTCCACTGCCATTTCACCTAGACACCTCCATGCTTCCACAGGTATGTCATCTGGGCCAACAGCTTTTCCATTCTTCATCCTCTTCATAGCTATCCTTACTTCCTCCTTGCTAATCCATTGTACTTCATGATTCACTATCCCTACATCATCTAACCTTCTCTCCCTCTCATTCTCTTCATTCATCAACCCCTCAAAGTACTCTTTCCATCTCCTCAACACCCTCTCCTCGTTTGTGAGTATGTTTCCCTCATTATCCTTTATCACCTTTACCTGCTGCACATCTTTCCTAGCTCGGTCCCTCTGTCTAGCCAATCGGTACAGATCCTTTTCTCTTTCCTTAGTGTCCAACCTTTCATGCAACTCTTCATATGCCTTATCCTTAGCCTTCGCCACCTCTCTCTTTGCCATGCACCTCATCTCCTTATACTCCTGTCTACTTTCTTCATCTCTCTGACAATTCCACTTCTTCTTTGCCAGCCTCTTTCTCTGTATACTCTCTTGTACTTGCTCATTCCACCACCATGTCTCCTTGTCATCCTTCCTCTGTCCAGATGTCATACCAAGCACCTTTCTAGCTGTCTCCCTTACTAGCTCTGCTGTAGTTACCCAACTATTTGGTAACTCTTCACTGCCACACAGTGCCTGTCTCAACTCATCCCTGAACTCCACCTCACAATTACCCTTTTTCAATTTCCACCATTTGATCCTTGGTGCTGCCCTCACACTCATCCTCCTCTTCTTGAACACCAAAGTCATCCCACAAACCACCATCCTATGCTGCCTAACTACACTTTCCCCGGTCACCACTTTACAGTCTCTAATCTCCTTCAGACTGGCCCTCCTACATAAGATATAATCCACCTGTGTGCATCTTCCTCCACTCTTGTATGTCACCCTATGCTCCTCCCTCTTGTTAAAATACGTATTCACCACAGCCATGTCCATCCTTTTCGCAAAATCCACTACCATCTGACCTTCTGCATTCCTTTGTTTAACACCATCACTTCCTCATCCCCTCTGTTCCCTTCACCAACATGCCCATTGAAATCTGCTCCAATCACCACTCTCTCACCCTTGGGCACAGTCATCACCACTTCATCCAATTCACTCCAAAATTTTTCTTTCTCATCCATTGCACACCCAACTTGTGGAGCATATGCACTACCAACATTCATCATTACACCATCAATTTCCAGCTTCATAAACATCACTCTATCCGATACTCTTTTCACCTCCAAAACACTCTTAGCATACTGTTCCTTCAGAATAACTCCTACGCCATTTCTCCTGCCATCCACACCATGGTAAAAAGTTTGAACCCACCTCCGATTCACCTAGCTTTACTCCCCTTCCATCTGGTCTCTTGCACACACAATATACCAACCTTCCTTCTGTCTATCATATCAGCTAGCTCTCTCCTAGTCATACTGCCAATATTCAAAGTTCTGACCCTCACTACCACAGTTCTAGCCTTTCTCCTCTCTTCCTGCCTTCGGCCATGCCTTCCGCCTCTTCTCCTCCTTTGGCCAACAGTAGCCCAATTTCCGCCAAAGTATAAGTTTTGTAAAAAGCATTGAAATGTTAAATGCAGTAGTGAACAAATTATATATATATGAAGGTGAAATGGTTATGCATTCTGAGGCATGAGTACCCTGTTTTAAGCAATATAAAGAACTGCTAAGCACATTTTTCCAGTATTGAGCATATTTAAATCCAATTGCATGTAGCTGTGCACCACGTTAACCAGTGCAATCACAACGTATTTACACATGGCTGCACACTACGCTAACCAGCGCAACATCAGGCAACGTCGAGCAACGTTGAGCAACATCGAGCAACATTGGGCAAAGTCGGGCAAAGTTAAGCAAAGTCGGTTAAACACGGCCACACCTCCTTTACTGTAGCTTAACCAGTCAGGTCTGCCCAGTAGGAAAATAAAAAGCAGTGACAGGGCTCGAACTCAGGATACTGTACACTATAGTCATAGTACTTAACCACTAAGCCATGACAGCATTTCATAAACATGCACTTTCAACAGACACATATCTATCAAAGGAATTTTAAACATTGCCAACATCAGCTAAGCAGGCGTGCCTACAGCTGAGTTTTTCCAAAAGTGGCCAATCACAAATAAGTGTGGGGAATGAGGCATTTTTAAGCTCCACAGGTGAGAATACTTGCTATAACTGGTTGTAGCTTCCTTCTGCAGTCAGCATGCCTGGTGTTGGAGAAGGCACTCGATTTAGAGTGCAATGCTGGGGCACTGAGGAGTCCAAAGTAATGGTTTGGCTCCTTGTCCACAATCATGAGGAAAGACTCCTGTGGGGCCAGTACCAGGGTACCCAATATAAAATGGAGGCCTGGAACAGTCTTGTCCATGATCTCACCAGTGCCACTGGTGTTCCTCGGACTGGTGAGCAGGTCAGGCACCATTATTCTGACCTGAAGTGACATAGGGAGGATCAACTGGACCAGTGGATCCAGGAATCCCCTGAGATGCCTAATGCCCCAGTACTGAGTAAGTAGCCATTGTATTAAGTAGTTAAGAATTGCTATGCTTGTCTATACTATGGATAGGTATGTCTCAATATCACTGCATTTACTTTACAACTGTAGGTGTTCAGGCTATGAACCAGCAAGCCCATGAAGATAGGCTGCAAAGGCTGCGTCATAAGGCAGGTTAGTAATTATTCTGCATGTACTGTTAAATAAAATAAATGAGAGAGCCTTCAAAAAGTGTTTTGACCCAATAAATAAAGGTGCAATAATCCTTTAATAAATGTATAATTCATGGAGTGCGTCTGTGTCATTTTCTTTGATATGTTGTTGTACTGTTGCATTCTACAAATAGTAGTGTTGTATTAAGCAGTGTCAACCCACACTTGGGTAGGCCCATATAACGTGGATGAAGGGAGTGCCAGTAGCTTTTATGCATATTTACAGCCCTCAACTGTTGGTTCATGCCCAGCATGTACAGGTTAATCTGGCACATGAGTAGCTTGGTATTGTGTTCCCCAGAAATGTCAGTGTACTGCAAGAAATGTAGGGAGCTGTTAACAAATAACTGATAATTTCACCTGAACATATCTAGATAATTATATGAAAGTAGAGCTGTCAGTGTACCATCTCAGCAGTAGTGTGTGTGAGCAACTCTCAAAATGTGTAGCAGTAACATCTGCATCCTGGACAGTTTGTATGTCAGATACAGCTCATGTATATAATGATCTAGCAAAATCCAATTGCACAATATAAGGACATTGGGTAGTGTAGTAATACATGTAAGGGACATATAACTGCAGTTAATAGGAATATAGTGAAAACTAGAAGGATATATAAGTTGTTAATTGAGCTATCTTTTTCCACCCTACTGTATGTGCATAAAAAATGCAATTCCACACCTCAATCGGTATGTCTAATCTCAAAACATTTGTTGGGACATATGTCCTATTGGTTTATAAATATTTGCATTTATTTCTATGAATGTGCCCTGTTAAAATACCATAATATTGGTGGCCTGTTGCCATCAATTCAACCTGCATGCTGTTGTAATGTCCACTATTGTTCTATATATGCATGTGTTATGCTTGCTTTTCAACTGTTGAAAATCTTGTGTGTTGGGTTAATGGGAATACTTCTGCATGCTGTTATAACTAATTGGGAATGCTGTTGACTGTTACTAACCCATATCTTTATTAAACTCTCCAAAACATAGTTCATATGGGAAGGCCGGTCCCAGCGGACCCACCTGTTCCACCTCAGCTGGCCATGGCACCTGGCACCAGCAGATCTGGTGCCCAGCCTGGGACCTCCTCCTCCGTTGATCCTGTGCCACCTTCAGGTGGAAGCAGTGCAGGGGATGGAGCTCGGCCGCCCATGCAAGTGTGGGTGGAGGAGGGGCACCTATCACCCTTCGAATGGTCCGGGCTGTGGTGCTTAGAGAGATTGAAAGTTCTGTTGCAGAAACTTTATGCCAGCTTGAGGCCTGAGTGGCGCAACTCCTGGGTCAGCCTGCCCCTCCTACACAGCCCCCAGCACAGCCACCCTCTGGGCCATGAAGGTGCAATGGTGACTGCCCATGGGTGTGGACCACAGTCCCACTGTTTCCATCTGGGAGCTCATGGGCTTGCGATTTCCAAACATCCCTCCCCGTCAAAGGTGTTCACCCACCACATGTGTCACATACCGCCCCTGTATGCATCTTGTTTGTCTTGTCTGTTTACCTCCCCAACCTACCTCTCCAAATATACCTACTTCCCCTACCCCACATTCCACTCTCACCTGAAAAAAAAAAAAGGGCAATCTGCTCCCAAAAAAAAATTATGCCCCATACATAGCTGCCAATTTTGCACACATGTCCACATGGACACATGAGATGTTATTTAATTGGCATTACAACATACTTTGTTGTCCTCACCCCTCTCTCAGGGGTTGAAGGTTTCATATCTACCTCCAAATTTATTGCATATGCACAGCTGTTGCTGTTGAAGAAATGGGCAGCTATGGGCCTTCCTTACACCCGTCCTGCACATCCCGAGCTATTTTCCATACTGTCTTTCCCTCTTTGTGCCCCTTTTTCACCACTTTCCTATCTCCCCATTTTTCTTTTCTTTCAAAGAAATGAGCGTGTGGGTTTGCGGGAGCAAGCACTATTAAGCAGTAGGTAGCGGGTTTGCGCAAGTTTGTGTTTGCACTTGGCTAAGCAATGCACAACAATGCGCAAACCTGCGCAAACTCGCTTACAATTGCTTAAAAGTGCCTTAGTCACTCTGTATGTGAGGGCCCTTGTTCTGCTCAGGAGCAAAATAAAATACCTCTGTATGTTTCGAAACCCGGACCTTGCACACACTACACAACATGAAGTACCAGTAAGCCACGGCAGATATACATCAAGTTGGTACTTAAATAAATATATTATGCATCAGAGTGAGTGAATGTAAAGGAAAATAGGAATACCATACCACACAACTTGTTCTGTGGATGTTGACCAACAGTTGTTGTGGGATTACATTACATGATTGTGATAAGAGAAGCAGCCATTCTAGCAGGAAATAATGTTACACCATCACTTTACAACCCCACACAGTATCACAGCAGGACAAACACTGGCATATCTGTGTGGGGCAGAGGCCATAACTCCCAACTGTCCCTAATTTTCAGGGATGTCCCTGATTTTGACACAAATTTTAGCTCTGTCCCTCTGAATCCCTCCAAAAACTACTGACTTTGGCCAGAAAGGTGGTGAATTACACTTAATGAATAATGACAATAATTAAGAGTTAGACACTTCTTTTACTTCAAAAAAGGTGTATTAATTCATATGCTCTGATTCTCTCAATGTCTCAACTTAATGGCACTAATATTTTAAAGGTGTCCCTGATTGTCCCTGACTTTTTCTTGACTTTTCCCTGAGTCTGTTCAAATATGTACCTGATTGGTTGAGAGGTCTGGCAGAGGCAGAAACACAGAGGCATATCAGCCTTTCTGCTGTTACACACTGTGCAAATAGCTTTGGAAGGAGTTTTGGAAGCATACCCTTATGTAGGAATACAACACTGAAATACAAATGGATTTAGCCATGTACTGGTAGCAACCACCTGTAAGAATGCCATTGCTTTTTTGCTGAAAAGACCTGTGTGGTGCACAGACAAAAAATAACAGACTATTCTCTGGCTATCATGTGGATAGGTCCACAGTTGGGAATTACGCAGACAGACTACTTGCCTTGATAAACTAACATGTACACAGCAACCCTTTAAGTCCAGCAAGATAAAATCCACACAATACTACTTGCGCTCTCTGTACTTCTGCACTCCTACCCAAATGTAGAATATACCCCCAAATGTAGAATATACCTGTGTGTGCAGGGTCTACCAAGGATGTAGGTAAGCGTACTCGCAGTACTGACAGTAAGTATACTCACAGTACTGAAATGTGTCCAGTTTTTTTGAGCAGCTCGTGCTAATGTCAACACTAAAAAAAGCACAAACTGTTTAGAGCTGAGTAAATGAATATTCACAGTATAGCAGTTCACAAACAATTCTTGTGACAAAGGAATACATCTCAATAACTAGCTTTGTATGGCAGTTAATTGTAACAGTTGAAAAGAAAGTACATCTTTCCATGTATCTTTGTGTAGCATTTTGGGGGGTGAGTACATTTCTACACTGACAAATGGTTACTGGAAGCAGCAACATTAGGTCTGAGTACAAAATGTCAATCTCTGGCTATACCCCTGGCTTCTGATATAAGAACTATATCAACCTTCTGTCTTAAACAATGATGTCCACAGCAAACAAGGATGATCTCCATCTTGGAAAGCTGAAAGGGCCACACCTACATGAGTCAGCAATTTATAGTACTGGGTTGCTATGACAGTGATTACTGCAATTACTACACAGCAGGCTGCATGCAATTAGCAAATGGTGGCCACTAATTGGTGCAGAGGCCATCACATGCTCATGTGCAAATTCCTACAAAAGCAGGCTGCAATCTCTGCCAACAAACTCAATCACTCTATTGCAGAGACTGACAGAGAGAGACAAAGAAAAGGAAAAATAAATATTACCAAATCATACAAAGGAAAGGTATGTGACACATCTGTATTTACTGGCATGTAGTAGATGTTATTGAAGAATAGTCTACATAATGTGAACCATTCATATTTGGCAGCAGTACTTCTTTATGCACATATGTTCTGCTTAACTACTGCTATGGACAATACTGTGTGTACCTGTGGGCAGTGGCACATACCTGTGAAATGTGTAGCTCAGCATTAAATGTCAAAGATCTGATCCATGTTATCTGTGTTCTGTACAGTAGGTGTGGCCAATGGCTGTTGGGGGGATTAGCACTAACATTATATAAACATGGGTGTGACAGAACAACACATCCATGATAGTCATATTAAAGTGTAGCTTAGCATGGCAACTGCTGTAGCAGTCTAGTATGCTTATCTAGCATCTGTTGCCATATATACCCTCCCCAATGTTAGTGTGTATTCATATGTGACACCTGTTTGTGTTGCAGCAAGGCCCAACAGTTCAGCTGTGAGGCCCAGGGACTTGCAACAATGTGGACCTTGTGTGTGTATGCCACACACATACGGAGAAATATATATGTGTCATATATATTCACATCTGTATATGTGCATAGAGCAGTGGACATATTGCAACTGTTTATGAAGGTTAGTATGCACATATTTGTATGTAGGTTTTAGTGTGTGACAAACAAGACAGCATACAGTGCTGGTATATGACATGTGGTGGTTAAACACTGTGGGTGGTTTGTTCAGTTTGCAATGTTGAAGCCAGTAAGGCCTGCTAAAGCTACCTGGGCTGTGAACATCTTCAATGCATTTATCCCAAGACTGTGTGATTTTATTACATTACTGTACACCTTACATCATTTGTATAATTGATATTCTCACTATGAAAGGTGAAATGTATATGTGCCTACATATATATGAATATGTAGACCAATGTATGTGTATATGTATATATATATATATATATATATATATATATATATATATATATATATAGTTATATATACTCATACACACCTACATCTACTTGTTTCAATAGATTCTCTGTACTGTTGACTGACTGTGATGGTCAATATGTTTGTGAATACGTCAAAGATATGTATCTGTGGGATAGCTTGGTGGGAAACTGTCTATGTCATGGTATTATGGGTCCTTGCTTTGATCCTAGTAAAAGCTGTGTATGCTGTTGCTAGGCAGAACAAGTGCTATTTTATACAGTGTGATTAAGTCCCTTGGTTTTAACTAGGGTGTGTCATTGGAGGCTAAAGCACTACATCTATGATTATTGATTGGTACTGATGTTGAATGCAAATCCTGTGTGTACTGTAGTATTACTTGAAGCTCTGGGCCTGTACAGCAAAGTATGGTGTATGTCAAAGACATGCATCTGGAGCATTCTCCTGTGCCCTCCGCGAAAACAACGCTGTGGAAACGGAACGTCGGACTTTCTCAAAAAAAAAAATAAAATAAATAAAATAAAATAAAATGTCCACATTGCTTGCATCCACTGTTTTGTGTGGTCCCTGTATTCATCACAGATTACATTTCTCAAGATTAAGGTTGTAAGTACTGACACACAGTGCTGTATAGTACACACTGAAAGCTTATCTGGGTAGTCATACCTTTGTGTCCTGTAATTATGTCTGATGTGTGTGTGGATATGTCTGTAACATGTCCTTTGACATATGTGTGGTAAAACATATAACTGCATATCTAGCAACATTCATAATGTGCTACAGCAGTATGCGACCTATATTCTCAATTGTGCGCATATTTTGGCCACAGGTTTGCCATTAACAAGTTGTGTGGTATAATAGTAATACATTTACTGGACCTTACACTGATTGTGATGGATGATATATTTCTTTACACATCAGCTTGATGTATATCTGCTGTGGCTAGGTGGTGCATCGTGTTGCATGCAGTGTGCCAGGTACTCTTGTATAGTCTTATATACTGATTTTATTTTGTTGCTGTGCAGAACATGGTTCATTAGATAGAGAGTGAGCAAGTCACTTTCAAGCAGTTGTGGGGTGAGCAGTGAAAAGTGGCAGTTACAGTGTTTCACTCTCGGTTAGCTTATAGGTTGCTATATATGGCAGTTCAGTGATATCTGTACTGTATAATGTTAAATGTGCCATATGACTTGCTCAGACATATTTTTGTATTTATGTCTTCCAGGGATCATGGCCCATCGCAGAAACCCCAGTTACAGTAGTGCTGAAGATGATATCATTACTAGCAGTATGATTCAGCACTACCGTCTCATGTTCTCATGAACCAGCCAGGACCAGCAGGAGCATACTGCAATGTGGCAAGATGTTGTCCACAGGGTCAATGAGGTAGGCCTGCATAACTGGACATATAAGCAGGTACGCCACCACTGCAGTGATCTTCTCAGACATGTCCGTCAGCATGCTGCTGATGTGTGTAGACAACAGCTTGCAACAGGAGGTGGTGTTAATATCTACCCCCCCCCCTCACCAGAGTGGAGGAGCTGCTCCTGAGCCTGGTGGCACCTGCTCAAGAACAACAGCAGCAGACATACACCATGATGGAGGTTGGAGCCACCCAGCAAGCACACATGGAGCATGCAAGTAACATGGCATATCTGTAGACTACTGTTATCTGTATTGGTAGATCATGCATATGTGAGATGTGGAGTGTGTCATTCAAAGATGTGGAGCCTGGTGTTGTGCAATACTGATAATTTGGAGCATGCTCTGTAGCCCTGTAAATGTAAACTGTTGTTGTACTGTAAGATTGCAAACACACAGTAGCAATGCCACAGTTGTGGCCACTGACAAACTGTCTCATCTCTATGTAGATCCCTCTGGGGTGACATCAAGGCAGCGGACAGATGCTGGTGAGTGTGTCCTACATTTATTATTGTAAATAAAAAGTGCATGTCATAGTTAAGGTGTAGGCCATGTACACATGTAACACACCTACCCATAAAGCATGCTGTGCATGTTTGATGTAAGAGCATGCACATCTCACTAATGTGATTAGCTGCCTCAAACACATGCAATACCCATACCATCTCAAACAAATGTGGCTAGACTGTAGTGACCATTGGATAGGCACAGTTGATACTCAACATGCACATAACATACACATCTATGTCATACACAGAGCATTTTAACATGCTACACATAAAGGATTCCCAAACCCTCTGTAAAGACACACTCCAGTATCCAAAATCTCATCCACACATTACACAGAATATACCTGAGGGGTAGAGGTCTATCCTGGGGCATTTAAACACTCTGCAACACACTACACATTCATGTCAGGGAATGCTCCTTATTGGCCTCCTTACAAACTCACGTAACAACTGGTTGTGAAATGATGAATTTAGCCAAGGTAGTACAGTTCAGGCACAGCATGATTAGTGCTGGTTTGTGAAACATTTGTAGCCTTGAGTGACCACCTGATGCTTCATGATGATGGCCTATGGTATTATACTCCATCCAGTTATTGTAACCACAGCACTACACATAGCTTTCATTGCAATACACCTTAATGTTGCATGTGTGCACATATGCACCTCTAAACAGTATGCATACCAATCACCATTTGCACAACTGACACATATATGTCTTGTGATGCTATTGAGTGGCTAGGTCATATGACAAATATTGGGTGTGTGTAGTGTTTAAATATGCAGTTGTGTTTTAGCATGCCATGTCATGGATGAGACTGGCATGTCCACAATATGATCTACAGTCACCATAAGTACCGTACATTGGGTATGTGGCTGAATAGTATTCCATCAGTTATCCATGCACCACTGATGATGTTGTGTGAATACTCATCATGCATGTGCTAAAAATGTGTCCACAATTATTTGCTAAAGACACAGAGGCTGTAATCAGCATTGATACCTATCTGACACACAGATACACATCCAGCAATGGTATGTACACCTGTGAGTTATGGTGCACAGTACATTACAGGGTTATTATTACCAGCACAGCAATGTTGTGTCCATGTATGCATTGTGTTCCAGGGGGATGGCCATCACCTAATAACAAAACACATGCAACAAAGCCATGTATACTGTTAGTAACAAGGACTGACTACACTTGCACTGCATGCTGTTGAGCAACACATGTCCTGCATGCTGACATGTGTGATATGACTGTTTTGCTTGTGATACTGTACCCCACCATCACCAGCTATTGTGTATGTTCTGTGATTGCTGGTGTTGTGTGTGTCTGCTTTAGGGAGGAGTGTAGTTTTGTGTGTGTGTGTGTGTGTGTGTGTGTGTGTGTGTGTGTGTGTGTGTGTATATGCACATGTGTGCATGTGCGCATGTGTGCATGTGCACATGTGTGCATGTGGTCTGAAGTCATGTTCAGGTCTTAAAGTGTATTTCCTGTTTTCCTCTCACAGGTGCCAAGGTGGGGCTGGTTCAGTACAGCAGGGAACCTGATGTTACTGAGACAGACAGTGATGATGAGGATAGGTGTGCTGAGGCACAGGCAGGTTTGTCAGGGTCTGTTGTTGGGCCACCAATTGACAGTACACAAATCTCCACCCCATCAATGCACACAGTCATACTGCCTGTACATCCACCATCACCATTGCCCTTAGCTGAGGGACAGTGTACAGTTGGCACTGGCCAGGACAGTGTGGTATCTATGGCACATGTATCAAGACACAGCAGCCATAGCCAGATGTCTGGAATGGTACCACATAGGCAGATGCTCAGGGGTTCTCGTCAGAGCACTCCTGGTCATCATGCCCCTGGTAGATGTGCCACACCTCTTTCTACCACACGCATGTTCCAGGCTGTCATGGAGGCACAGACACGAATGGAGTGGTACACCAGATAGGGGCTAAGGGCACAGAGGGATCATTACACCTCTGTAAATGACAGTATCCATGACCTAGCAGGTGCCATACGTAACTACACTGAGGTCATTGATAGACGTTGGGGTGAGACATTGGATGTCCTTCACAATGTCATGTCCATGTGTCAGGACAGTGCGGGATGGTTGAGACATCAACGTGGACATATGCCAGCAACATCAGCAGCTGGAGGTCACCGTGGATGTCCAGCAAGTCACAGCCGCTCCCGTAGTGCCAGTACCAGCCCCAGCAATGTTGGGAGGGGCTGTCCATAGACCGTCCTAGCAGACCACGTGCACATGGCTCTGGGCAGTCCCAGCAGGGACCTGGATCCAGTGGACATATGTCAACCTCTTCGGATAGTACCTAATCTGGATTAGTACCTGATACTGTCTGTAGCACCCCTGCCAGGCACAGGTTCTGTATCCATGGCCAGAGACGGTGATCTGTAAAGCCTGCCAGGTACAGTCTGTAGCTGTCTCACAAATCCCCGTATATGGCAGCCACATGGTGGTACTATGTGCATGCAGACACACACACATAAATCAGAAACCTAGGGCAAACACATACCCGCACACATTACATCAACATTGGCCCATGACAGTACTCATGGCCCTCACACACACATGTCGATTGTATGGCTCAGTGTAGGCCTCTGGCAAATCAACAACACACCCTGTGCATATGATGAAACCTGTGCCACCTCCTGTCATCTGTAACATTGATGCAGGAACAGGCTAACATGGTGCTGATGCACAGGGTGACGTTAATAAAGTATAGCAATGGTTGGATGTATAGCATGTTGCCAGCAGTAAAGTGTAATGATATCCTTGAAGGTGTAGCTGAGCAGGCATGATGCATTAAAGCAGTAATTAGCAATGTTGTATTGTTTTCACCAATGTTAATTCCAATTGTGTTTTGTTTGCCCATGTGCCACTTGGCTGATGTGTGTAGTTGTGTCAGCATGCATTATACAGTGGACAGTAAGTGTGGGGTGTGCAACACAGGTTTGCAGGTGTCCATTTGTGAACATGGTGGAGGTGCACTGTCTGCATGTACATGCATATTGGACACATGGGCAGGGTGACATGTCCTGTATTGGCCAGTGTTAACAATCCATAGTTTCAATTGGTGGCCAGTATGCATTGTACTACACACATTTTGGAACTTGAGTACACATGTGTGTGCATGACATGGGTTGACACTGTGCTGTGGGTGATGCTGTTGTTGCTATCTGTCATTGGTTTGCATTACTAAGGTTAACACTGTCCCAGCTGCATAATCCTTTAGTAATGCACACTGTTCACCTACAGGGTTGCATGGACCGTACTATCACAAACACAAGAAATTCTCACTTATGCAGTAAAAGTGCATTAGTCTCATGGACTCCTGCCATAAACTAAATATATAATAGAAGGTGTGAAGTTGTACCAAAAAAGAGTTACATACCAAGAAGGGATAACCTCTCTGGTCAGTATCATTGGGAAAATACAATCCCTCAATAAACAAACAAGGCAAGCTTCAAAATACAAAATGGCAAGGATTCCAAAGACAATTTTTAGTGTTGTGTATAATCTACAGGGGAAATCTCAGATCGGGTCACAGTTAATGTAAATGGTCACAAAGTACACTTATCTGACTGACATTGCCAATTTCTTGTCAGACAGTTTGAATGTGGATTTCACCATCCTGTTGTTACACAAGGACCACATTTCCAGACCTGAAGAATGTAAAACCTGATGATTCACAGACATTCTAGTTAAAACATCTCTTTAACAAAGTACACACCACAGTGGCAATGGTACTGGACAGTGTCCCTGGCTGTGTCATACACAAGCTGACATATGAAGTCACCACTTACCTTCACACTCTGTCCAGATGCAGCCTCTATACAGGTTACATACGTCTTCTTCTTCTCCTTTTGGATGCTCCCATTAGGGGTCACCACAGTACATCATCTGTTTCCATGTCTTCTTGCCCTCTGCATCTTGCGCTGTCACACCATCCACCTGCATGTCCTCTCTCACCACAGCCATAAACCTCATCTTAGGCCTTCCTCTTTTCCTGTTACCTGGCGGCTTCATCCTTAGCATCTATTTCACAATATACACTGCATCCCTCCTCAGCACATGTACAAACCAACTTAATCCTGCCTATCTGGCTTGGTCTACAAACCTTCAAACCTGGGCTGACCCTCTAATATACTTATTCCTAATCCTGTCCACCCTCGTCACACCCAGTGCAAATGTTAACATAAATTGATTAAGGGTAGAACTACAACAGATCCTGGAAATTCTCACCCTATAAGCCAGACAAATGTTATCGGGAAGGCTATGGAGCACAGCATTATGGAACTAATTAACTGAGACATTATGAACCTGCAAACACTGAACCATACCCCTTAGGTTCTCTAAAGGCCAGATCACGGCTCCTACACTTAGTAGATTTCAAGCCAGTTAACAAGGCTATAGGTGAGGGAGGGGAGGTCCACACAGCCAAGCTATAGCTCACCAGCAATTCATACCCATCCCACATTCTGGTATTATACATAACCTCAACAGACTGACCATAAACGATAGTTAGATGATGGATTGACAACTGACGCACTGATGTAGGACACACAGTAATATTTGCAGCCTCCATGTACAATTCTATGCCAGTAACAAGTGGTATTCACCTGCACTCAGTCCTGGGACCACTCCTGTTTGGCATATAGTTTCTTGGTACAGGCAAACACAGTAGGGATATGTCTGCCCACGTCTGATGAAAATGCATACTGTGGGCTATACTTTATTCTCCAGATGACACACACATCCTCCAAAAGGGTATCATAGAGACAGATACCTGGTGTCAAACTCATGCTGTAAAGCTATAAGCCAAAGAAAGCATAGTTATCCACTTTTAGAAAACAAAGTATCCCCAGAGTACAACATGGGTAGTAGCCCTCAAAATGTGGAACAGGTACTAATGTATACATAGAGCCATGTGTTTAGTCATCTCTCCTTTGATAATCACATTACCAAAGGGTTTTGGAAATCCCTCTGTGGAGCACATAAGCAATAAAGGGTTTGCATGCAGATCCACAGAGGTTGTTGCACACCTATAATGAGTAGTCATCTTTGCCAGACTTTGCTTGCTTTGGAACAGGATTCAAATATACCTCAAGCATAAACCCTCACTCACACTCTTCAGTAGAAACCGTGATGAGTGGATGTGAAACAGAAGACATAGTCCAGGGATCACTGCAGTGACTAAGCTTGTCACTAGCATACAAAAGTGACCTAAGGTCTGGAAAGCACCAGCACGCTCTGGCAAAGATAACAGATGCATTCATGGAGAAAACAGAGTACCCACCTATGAAATAATTGAGGTCACATGTATGTATATGACTTTGCCCCACAGCTACCTTACATGTGTAATGCACATACAGTTGTCATTGTGATATGTCATACACTAGAAAAATCAAAACCCACTCCACATTGGCCAATGGTGTCACACACCTGGAACACACACAGTCAGCAAGTGCGAGATTCAAACTCCTTCCTAACTACATTATGATACTACAGCAGTATGTGTTTACACAACATGCTATACACATTACTGAGATTTCTTCTTTCCACAGGTATATTTGTAGGATGGTGACATCATCAGACTTGACAAAGATGAGTATACCACTTTTAATGGGTGTGAGTATTCTCCAGAAAGGTTGCTCTTCCTCAGGGAGACACACACACAGTGGGCAAGTGCAGGATTCAGACCCCTACCTAACTACATTATGATACTACAGCAGTACGCATTTACATGACTCACTATACACATTACTGGGATTTCTCCTTTCCACAGGTATATTTGTAGGATGGTGACATCATCAGACTGACAAAGATGAGTATACCACTTTTAAGGGGTGTGAGTATTCTCCAAAAAGGTTGCTCCTCCCCAGGGAGACACACACACACACACACACACAGTTGGCACACACACACTACCTACCTAGATTATGACACACACAGTATGCATTTACACACACACAAACACACAAACACACACACACTGTTGGCAAGTGCAGGATTCAATCCCCTACCTAACTACATTATGATACTTCAGCAGTATGCATTTACACGACTCACTATACACATTACTGGGATTTCACCTTTCCACAGTTATATTTGTAGGATAGTGACATCATCAGACTTGACAAAGATGAGTATACCACTTTTAAGGGGTGTGAGTAGTCTCCAAAAAGGTTGTTTTCTTCCCAGGCAGAGACAGACACACACACACACACAAGTGCAGAATTCACACCCTACCTAACACATTATGATACTTCAGCATTTACACAAACACACACACACACACACACACACACACACACAGTTGGCAAGTGCGGGGTTCTTAATCCAAACTAAGTACATCTTTACACTTCAGCAAGCAATATGGAGTTACAGGGTGCAATACAGACATTACTTGCTGACAGTTTGCCCAAAGTTTTTTTTCACATTTGCTAACCTCAGCAGGCTTATCATACTAGGTGTATTGTGAGTGTATTGTATGCATAGGCCATGACCATATCATATATGGGTTGATGCACCACATGCTGGCACACACAGGGTCAAACCAGTGGCTAAGCTCTGTCAATCCAATACTGGACAATACAGTCAGGAGGAGTAGGGTCATACAACCACAACACCAACAGTTTCACATAGACCTACAATATAAGCACCAGCAAAACACACACATAAATACACATTACCATACTCGGAGAATACAAATATTAATCTGAAAAAGAGAGAGTGTCCTCCTAAGCAGACAAGCAAGCAACATGCACCTCCAAGCACACGCCAGAAAACACATAATACATCAAAGCAGTATGCCTCACAAAAGGCCCTAAGGCAAAACAACATACCCAACATACTAGTAATAGGTGACTTCATAGTCAGGCACTCAGATGTTCCACTCACTAGGCTGGACAAGGGGAAGGTTACTGTCAGTTGTCTGTCAGGTGCTATGATCCGCCACATAACACAAGCACTTACATCACTCCAGAACAGGTACATATATGAAGTGTTCTTTGTACATGTCAGTGTGAATGATCTGAGACATACCTCCCAGGACAACATGACAAGAGATATATAGTAGCTCTGTGATCATGTAGCCCAGGCTGGTATGACCCTGACCTTCAGTAGCATCTTACCTTCACCTGAATGATACTGCAATATAACAGAAAGATGATGGACTTCAACAATTGGCTGAGCTTCTGGTGTCATTCAAAGGGGATCCAGTCTCTGTCTGCCTGTGATGACATGATAGACAAGCCTTGTTGCTTCGCTACAGATGGCTTGCATCTGTTGCCCCTATGCTTCTGAATACTGGCCAAGGCTCTTGCTGTCCCCATATTACCTTTTTTAGGCAAGGCTCAAAGGTTTATAGGTAGATACTAGGCTATCAGCCCTGGGGCCTATACAATCCCAGCCAAAAAGGTACCCTGGCTTTTGCCACTCAAGAAATTTATTTTCCTGTGCCACTGTCAAGCAGAGACATGGAAGTGATCCCCGGGGTGAATTTCCTATTTCCCATCCAATCATCAAGATTTTTCTTGAAGAGTGCTAATGAGGAGCTTTGTTTGATATAGATAGGTAGTTTATTCTGGAGTATGGGAAGTCTCTGGGACAGGAATCTATCTCTCTGGCATGTTCTGTTTATTGTGGTGACAAGGTTTAGGTCCCTAGAGTGTGTAGCTTGGAGGGATTGGGATTTCTTTAAGTGGAGCATGTCCAATAGCTCTGGGTTTGACATAGCTTTGTATGTTAGGCAGAGATCACCTCTGTGTAGGCAATATGCAACAGAGTAAAGCTGGAGTTTTTTGAGACGGTCTGTGTAGAGCATGTGTTTGAGGCTGGTAATCCTCTTTGTGAGGTATTTCTGCGGCCTTTCCAGTTGTTGTAGATGTCTTGTGAGGTACATACCAAAAGGAGCGTTGTACTCTATAATGGATCTAATGAGTGATGAGTAGAGGGGAACAATGACCTCTTTTTTCTGCATGAGAAACCTTTTGTGATGAGGTGTACCACATAGAAGGATTTCCTGAGTACTGTAGCAATGTGATTATCGAAGGAGAGACTACTGTCCACCTGTGTCCCAAGGTCTCTTTTCACACTTTCAGTGTTAAGTATACTACTGCCTATGTTGTAGTTCATGGGTACAGAGATTTTACCAAAGGGGATGACAATGCACTTTTTGGCATTGAGCTTGAGGCCATGGCTTTGACACCAGGCATCTGTCTCAGTGAGGCCCTTTTGTAGGATGTCCACATCATTAGTAGTTTCGATTATGGCTCCTAGTTTGCAGTCATCTGTGAACTTCATTAGCCAAAGACTTTCTGTGTTAGCCTGTACTTCAGGGAAGTAGATACCAAACAGGACAGGACACAGGACTGAACCCTGTGGTACTCCAATTATCACAGGTCTGAAGTCAGATTTGGAGTCTGCTACTTTCACAGTGTGGGTTCTGTCAGTGAGCCAATTGGCAACCGATCTTGTGACATAGGGATTTATACCTAGTTTAGTGAGTTTATCTATAATTCCAGAGTGGGGGATGGTGTTGAAAGCCTTGACAAGATCTAGATAGGCTGTGTGAACCACCTTGCCTTTATCTACGGCTTTGGTGACTGCTTTAAAGAAGTCTATCAGGTTTAGGAGACATGATCTGCCTTTTACTAACCCAAACTGGTTGGTGTCCAGATTCTGGAGATTACCAATGTCTTTGTTTATAAGTTCCATAATTATATGTTCCATGGCCTTGCAGACCAGGTTCATCAGGCTAATGGGGTGCTAGTTCCCGGGGTCCGTGGTGGCTCCTTCCTTGTATAGTGGGATAACCGTTGCTGTGCGCCATTCCAGCAGGCACAAAGCCTGAGGTGAGGCTATGATTGAACATGGTACTTAGGTGTGGTGATATCTCATTCTGTAGTTCGTGTAGAACAAACTGGTAAAGCAATAAAAGCGAAAAGCCACCAACCGGAATCAAGTGGAAAATGTATTGCAATGAAACATACTTTGAACACACAAACTTTAAAAACAAAAATTACCAGATGTATATGTAAACGCTTTCGTTTAAATAATTTTAAACTTCATCAGACAATCCGTTAAAATACATAACTTCCTTTTATAACTTTTCTTCACTTCAAAAAAACTCCACATGACTCATAAAACACAAACACACGCATACCTAATCCTACTATTTTGACTGTTTGAAAAAAATCTAACTTCCCCCATGTTAATGTTACTACAAAATGGAATTTTATGTGAATATCTAAATTTATATTAGTTAGAAAATATATGTATAGAGCGAAACAATATGTATATTATGTTCAATTGTAAAATATTAAATAGAAATGATTATAATAAATAAATACATCAGTAATATTATTCTTAAAAAATATAACTTTTATTTTTAAATATTTATATATTATCAATATTTATTCAATTTATATTTGTTATTATCATCCAAAAAACAACACATATTTTATAATATTAATTATCTAATGAATTATTTAAATAACATAAAAATTAATATACAGAAATTGTTTATTTAGAATGGTATCAGCCTTTCTGGAATTATAAAAATAATCAATTTTAATTACCAATATCAATCTAATAAATACTTATATAATATATAACGTTTTAACTATTCAATATTTATTTATTATAAATTTTTTTGTTAAATTTAAATATTAAAATAAAATAATATATAAAACATATATTATTTTAAAATTCCTTAATAATAAATAATTTGTATTCATAAAAAAAGAGTCAATTTAATGACTATTAACATATTTATTGTTATTAATATAAAATAGTATCTCAAATTAATAATCAAAATACACCATTTAATCTTTAATTTTCTTTCTGTTTAATGCCATTAATTTTAATATTGGCGCTATTGTACTTCTTTCATTTATTCCTGGCCATGTATCTGCTTGTAATTTAATTTGCCATTGGAATTCTTTTTGTTCAAGAATTAAGCCTGGGATGTTGTCTGGTCCCATGGATGCTGTGTTCCTGGCTTTGGAGAGTGTGGTTTTTACCTGTGCAGCCATGATGACAGGAACTTTGCATTCTTCCGGTATAGAGATGGGCTCTTTCATGGGTGAGAGGGGGGTAAAGTTAGCACTGAACCTATCTGCCAGGATGTTGGCAATATCAGTTGGGTCTGTATATTTAGTGACATTGTGCTGTAACTCAGAGCAGATCTGAGTGTTGCCATTGAGATTCTTGACATAGCTATAGAATGCTTTCTGGTTGTCTTTAGAATCAGTGGCAATTTTGTTTTCGTAACTAGCTTTGGAGGGTTCATAGGTTCATAGGTTCATACTAGGCTATCTCCCTGGGGCAATTATAAGCCTAGCCCGATTCTGTATGGCTTACGCCACCCCTTGATTTGAGTATACTGTGCCCTTTTTAAGGTTTAGTTTGCTGTGCCTCTGTCTAATAGTGACACGGGAGCAATCCCTGGGACAAACCTACGATCCCCCATCCACTTATTGAGATTCTTCTTGAAGAGATTCAGTGAGGTGCTCTGCCTCGCATGAACTGGAATTCTATTCCAGAGCGAAGGGAGCCTCTGGGTTATGTACCTGTCCCTCCAGCAAGTTCTATTTATTTCTGTGCTGAGGTTCACGTCCCTCGAGCGTGTGGCTCTAAGGGATTTAGATTTACTGAGGTGGAGCATGTCCATTAATTCTGGATTTGACATAGCTTTGTATGTCAGGCATAGATCGCCTCGAAGTAGGCGGTATGCAACTGAGTAGAGCTGGAGTTTTTTAAACCGAGCAGCATATGGCATCTGTTTGAGACCCTTGATCCTCTTGGTGAGATACTTTTGGGGTCTTTCTAATTGCTGCAGGTGTCAGGTAAGGTACATCCCAAAGGGGCATTGTATTCTATGATGGGCCTGATGAGGGATGAATAAAGGGCACGATTACCTCTCTTGATCTAGATGTGAAACCCTTCGTGATGAGGTGGGCTATGTAGAAGGTCTTTCTAACCACTTTGGCAATGTGGTTTTCAAAGAGAGATTGCTATCAACTTGGGTCCCCAGGTCCCTAATAACTTTCTCTGTACTTAATGGGTTTCCGCCTATGAGGTAATTTGTGGGTACATTGTTTTTGCCAAAGGGTATGACTATACATTTTTTGGCATTTAGCTTTAAACCATGGCACTGGCACCAGTTATCTGTCTCTGTGAGACCTCTTTGAAGGATGTTTGTGTCAGCTGGAGAGTTGATTATGGCACCCAGTTTGCAGTCGTCTGCGAACTTGGTGAGCCATAGTCCTCCCACATTTGCCTGTACCTCGGAAAAGTATATACCGAACAAGAGTGGTCCCAGGACAGAACCCTGTGGGATGCCACTTGTGACTGGTTTTGAGTCTGACATGGCTCCAGCAACTCTCACACTGTGGGTTCTGTCTTTGAGCCAGTTTGCGACCCATGTTGTGACATAGGGGTTTATATTTAAGCTGGATAGCTTATCTATGATGCCCGAGTGGGGTATTGTGTCAAATGCCTTTGCAAGGTCCAGATAGGCTGTGTGGACTACCTTCCCTTCATCTATGGCTTTGGTGACTGTTTCAAAGAAGTCAACTAGGTTCAAAAGGCAGGATCTGCCCTTGACAAAGCCGAGCCGGGTAGGATCTAGTGTCTGTAGGTCCCCAATGTCTTTGTTTATGAGCTCCATGATGATCCTCTCCATAGCCTTGCAGATTAAGCTAGTCAGGCTTATGGGGCGATAGTTTCCAGGGTCCGTAGAGGCTCCACCTTTGTGAAGTGGGACCACTGTTGCTGTACGCCATTCTGTGGGCACATATCCTGTAGTGAGGCTGAGATTGTATAGCTGTTTTATTTGAGGGATTAGTTCCTCTTGTAGTTCATGTAGGACACAACCTGGGACACCATCTGGTCCCATGGAAGCAGTGTTTTTTGCTTTGGAGAGGGCAGCCTTCACCTGAGCATCTGAGATGTTTGGGAGGCAGCCCTCTGCCGGGATAGATACTTGTTCTTTTGGGGGTGGAGAAGTTTGCACTGAACCTGTCTGCCAGGATATTGGCGATGTCTGTGGGTTCAGTATATTTTTTGTCGTTTAGAATCAACTCAGAACAAGTCTGGGAGTTGCATCCCAGGTTTCTAACATAACTGAAAAAAGCCTTATGATTGTCTTTGGTGTCCTGTGCAATTTTTCTCTTGAAGCTGGCCTTGGAGGATTTTATGAAGGATCGTAATTTTTTGCTAGTACTGATCAGAGATGCCTTCCCTATTAGGGATTTTGCTCTATCATGCAGTAGCTTCCTCCTTTTGTTGTACAGTTTATTTATTGCAGGGGTCCACCAGACTGGACGCCTGCCTTTGGATGATTGGGTCTTGGTTTTGTTTGGGATAGCATGATCCATGCATTCCTGGAGATGTCCGTAGAATGCATTTATATAGGATTCTGCAGTTTGGGCTGTAGTTTCCACTGGCCCTGGGGCCTTGAAGTATTCCACTTCGGTTTTGAGAAGTGAGAAGTTTGCTTTTGAGAAGTTTTCTCTGTGGTTTTCTGGGCTCGGGGTGGGGTCGGGATGTGGACATCCAGTGAAATTAATTTATGGTCTGATCTTACCAATGAGGGATATACTTCTGGTGTGGAGCATAGAGTCCCCATGTTGGTAATGATCAGGTCTAGTTATAATATATTGTCCCCTCTTGTGGGAGTGGTGACTAGTTGTTCCATAGCATTTGAGTTTATAATTTCCAGGAATCTTTGGACTAAGGTGCTGGGGCTTGAGTAGTGCTCCCAGTCAATGTTTGGGTAGTTGAAGTCACCCAATATAATGGTGTTCGGAGAGATCTTCATGTTCTCCAGTGTTTTCAGGAAAGTCGAATGGGATTCCTGACTTTGAGAGGGTGGTCTGTAGGATGCTATCAACTGAAAAGCAGTCTTGCCCACTGTTAGTTGCACATGGATGGTCTCCGATACTTCGTGCAATGCCACTAACCTGGTTTTATCAGGGATTGCAGCTTCTTACTGAAGCTGACCATGGAGCTCCTCCACTCATGGGATTTTACCCTCTTTTGCAACAGTTTCTTCCTTCTGTTGTACAGTTTGTTTATGGCAGGGGGCCACCAGATTGGCTTCCTTTTCTTGGAGGATCTTGGTTCTGCTTGGGATAGCATGATCCATGCACTCATGTAAGTGCTTATAAAGTGCAATTGTGTAGGATTCAGTAGTTGTAACTGTATTGTCCATCTGCATGGGTGTCATGAAGTTCATCACTTCTGTCTTAAGAAGCATGAAGTTGGCTTTGGAGATATTTTTTAAAATGGTTTCCTTAATGGGGGTGGGGGCAGAATGTGGATATGTAGGGTAATTAGCTTATGGTCAGATCGGACCAATGAGATGTTGACTTCAGGTGTGGAACACCGGTCACTCAGGACAAACCAAACCCTGTAACCAACACAAATAACCACAAAGTTAGTTAAATGCTCCTTATTGCCAGAAGTCTCAGCCTCCAGATGCACACACTCAAGGCACTTCTCAGTATGGAGAATATTGATATCTGTGCAGTAACAGAAACCTAGTTCAAGGCTCCAGAGAGCACACCAGCACTACCAGGATACTACTTATTCCATACCTTCCAGCATCAGGACCTGGATCATAGCACATAGGGTGGGAATGTATCCATATTCATCAAGGATACACCTACACCTCTCTCTACATCCTCTCTACAGGATATGTATCCATAGAATGTTGCACAGCAACGTTCTTCCCACTCCACAGGGGTGGGGCCACAAAAGACCCTTGGCATTCACGCTCTATGAGCCTGACAAGTCTGATCTGCAAGGCAATGGAGCCAATCATAATGGAAGTCAACAATAAAGACATTGGGAACCTTCACACAGTTGAGCACACCCAGTTTGGCTTTGTCAAATGCAGATCACGCCTCCTGAACTGGGTGGATTTCTTTGAGACTGTTACCCAGCCTGCAGATGATTGAAAGGAGCTCCACACAGCCTACCTATACCTTGCTAAGGCCTTTGACACCATTCCTCAGTCAGGTATCATAGATGAACTCACCAACCTGGGCATGAATCCATACATCACAAGATGGATTGCAAACTGGCTCACAGATAGATCCCACTACATGTCAGACTCTACACCGGTAACAACTGGTGTCCCCCAGGGTTCAGTCCTGGGGTCCCTCCTGTTTGGTATAGACTTCTCAAAAGTACATGCCAACACAGGAGGGTTGTGGTTGACTAATATTGCTGGGAACTGTAAAGTGTTTGCTATAATAGATTCCCCGGATGTCACAAATATTCTCCAGAAGGGACTCTATGTGATAGATGTGAGGTGTCAGAATCATGGCCTCAAGCTCAATGTGAAAGAATGCATAGTAATCCCCTTTGGGGAAAACAAAGTACCCACAAACTACCACATAGGTGTTACCCCCTAAAACTGACAAGGTAATAAGGGATCTGGGGACACATGTAGATACTCATCTTTCCTTTGACAACCATGTTGCCAAAGTGATTAGGAAATCCTATGTGGCCCACCTAATCAACAAACGGTTTGCATCAGGATCAAAAGAGGTAGTGGTGGCCCTCTACTCTTAAGTCATCAGACCCATCATTGAGTACAATGCACCATTTTGGATGTACTCGACTAAGCATATCCAGCAGCTGGAGAGACCACAGAGGTACCTCACCAAGAGGATTACTGGCCTCAAACAGTTGTGTTATGCAACACAACTGGTAAAACTAAATCTGTTCTCCGTTGCGAATCCCCTACTCAGAGGCACACTCTGCCTAACATACAGAGCCATGTCCAACACATAACTGTTGAACATGCTCCATCTACGGATAACATAATTGAGTCGCACTACACACTCCAGGGATATGAACCTAATCACAACAATGAATACAACATGCTGGTGGGATAGAGTACCATCCCAGACACTTGCCATACTGTGGAACAGTGTCCCAATGTACATCAGACAGAGCCCTTCACTGACACTCTTCAATAGGAACCTTGATGAGTGGATGGGAAACAGACAATTCACACCAGGCATTACATCAGCAGCCCCACTAGAAAGGGGCTTAGGGTACTAACTATTAGAACTAGGGCTTAGGAGACTACCCAATGGGGTGGTGAAAGCTGCACAACTTGCCTAGGCTAATATATGCCTTCATGAAGATAGTCTACTACATACCTATGAATCTATGTGACAGGTACATGTCTACAGATGGTAGATGTGTACTTCATTGTACAGTCATGTTGTACAGCAGGCACATGCACCACATACACTGTAATGCTTACAGATACTGGTGGCTGTTATGTACAGTGGGTGAGATGTGCACCTCATGTCTTTTGTGCCATTGGGATGTGTGCTGGGTGGGACAGTCTTGGATGGCTCCCTGTCATGGTCACCCTCTTACACACATCTCTGCCCATTCATATTTAGCTTATTATACTGTGTTCCCCCTACATATATATATGGGCACATAGGTAGGTAATAGGCTATCTGCCTGAAGGCATTTGTTAGTATGGCCAGAGTGTGCAGCTATCACCACACATGGGGTTAGTTCCCTAGGCCTCTGTGTAGTAGAGCTGATGAAGTGATCCATGGTGTGACAGTTCAGTTTCACATACACTCATCAAGGCTCCTCTGGAAGAGTGTCAGTGAGGGACTCAGCTTAATGTAGTTTGGGAGCCTGTTCCAAAGCAAGGGAAGTCTGTGAGTTAGTAATGTATCCCTCCAACATGTTCTATTTATTTTTGTGATGATGATATCCCTAGAGCATGTGGCACAGTGAGCTTGGGTTTACTTTAGATAGAGCATGTACATCAGTTCTGCATTGGACATGGACCTGTCTGTTGAGCAGAGATCACCTGAGTAGACAGTATGCAACAGAGTACAGATTGAGTTAACTTCAGTCATGTTGCATGGGGCAACTGTTTGAGGCCAGTAATCCTCTTGTTGAGGTTCTTCAGTGGTCTTTCCAGCTGCTGAAGGTGCCTAGTCAGATTCATCGCAAGTGTGCCGTGATACTCTCTGATGGGTCTGATGACTGATGAGTAGAGGGAACCTCCTTTGACCTACATGCAAAGACCTTGGCAATTTGTGGGAACACATAGCATGATTTTCTAACCACTTTGTGAATGTGTTTCTGGAAGTAGAGGTGACTATCCACATGTGTCCATAGATCCCTTATTATTACCTCCATATTTAGGGTGTTGTCACCTATGTGGTATTTGTATGACTGTAGCTCGAGGACATAATTTTGACACCACATCTGTCTGACTGAGACCCTTTTTAAGGATGTCTCTGTTGTCCCAAACATCGATTATTACAACCTTTTTGCAGTCATCCACAAACTTTGCTAACCATAGCCCTCATGTGTTTGACTGTATTTCTGAAAAGTATACACCAGACAGGAGGGGTCCCAGGACTGAGCCATGGGGGACAGCAGTTGCTACCAGCTTACAGTCCAACAGGGAGACCACAATTCTTACCTTGTGGGATCTATCTGTGCCCCAGTTGGCAATCCATCAGATGACATACATGTTTATGCACAGGTTGTTGATTTTGTGGATACGACATGTGTGTGGGATGTTGGAAAAGGGCTTTTCAAGGTCTATGTAGGCTGTGTGGAGCTCATTTCATTGATGTATGTCCTGGGTGACTGTCTTGAAAACTGTCAGCAGGTTTAGGGACCATGATCTGCCTCTGACCATACCAAAATGGGTAGGGTTGGGTGTTTGTAGGCTCCCAATAGCTTTGTTTATGAGTTCCATAATGATGGACTCCATGGTCTTGCAGATCAGGTTTATTAGGCTTAAAAAACAATAGTTCCCATGTTCTGTTGTGCACCAACACTTGTGGAGTGTGCCATACATTGCAGTAACCCATTCAACAGTTTCATATCCTGTACAGAGGGTGAGTATCAACAGACTGTTCAGGTGCAGGGTCTGTTTGTTTTGGAGTTGACATATGACCCAGCCAGGGACACCGTGTCATCCCACAGACACCGTTTTTTAGGTTTGGATAGAGCTGTTTAACCATTGTATATGTGATTTCTGTATTTTCACAATCTCCAGGTATGGTAATGGGCCCTTTTGTCAGTGAGAGGGGGGTAAATATGTATGAACCTGTCTGACAAGATGTTGGCAATGTCAGTCATGTACATGTATTCATTTACACTTTGCACTGACTCAGAACATATATGAGTTTACATTGATATTTATGACATAGCTAAAGAAAGCTTCATGGTTCTCTATGGACTCTTTGGCAATATTTTTGCCAGAATATGGCTTGGATAATGTTAGGAGTGCTCATTGTTTCTTGATGATACTGATTGGAGATTTATTGATCTTCTTTGGATTTTCAATTTCTTTGAACAACTTAAGTACTTGTATTACATAGTTTGATTATGATAGGGGTCCAATATATTATATGGGTCTGTTTTCATATCACTGTGTATGCAAGGCAGGATTGGTGAATAGTGACATGTGTCTGGAGTAAGAATTGCAACTGCCAGATATGTGTGGCCCACTGCTGTACTCAGACATGGCCTAAGTGTGTGAGCATGCTCAGTATGACCTTTCAGTATGTTGTTGACTGACATTTGCTAAATTTGTTTAAGTGTGTGAGCATGCCCACTATGGGTGTATATATATATATATATATATATATATATATATATATATATATATATATATATAAGGGCTCACCTTTGTGTTGTACATCGACAGGAAGCACGCTGTGCCTGCAGGGCTTCCATGAGTCAATTTGCATGGGGAGGACAGCTATTATTTGTACATTTCTACCCAAGGGGGGCACACCTGATTGTTACTGTGGGTGTACATAGGATGAGGGGTACACCTGACACTTATACACATTTGCTAGGCCTGCACTGCTATATAAGGTACTCCATTTCAGTCTGTACTGTTGCCTATCGTACTGGCTCGAAGCATACCACTGTACTACAGACCTTTGCTTTCAATTACACGCATATTAGTTTGTGACTTCATAGCCTACCCAACCCACATCACACTGCCTGGCCTGTTGTTATCTGTCTGCATAGGCCTGGGGGGAGGTTACTCATATGCCTCTTCAGAGGCCATGATACAGCATTTGTTTGTGTTTGCGTTTGTCTACATTTGTGCTGCTGGCTGTGACTGTTAGGTATGTGACCTCCCCAACTGGTATGTGTGAGTGACTTAAGTTGTGTCTGTGCCTTAGTGAAATGCTGTCATGGCTTAGTTGTTCAATACTGTGACTACAGTGCACAGTATCCTGAGTTCGAGCCCTGTCACTGCTTTTTATTTTCCTGCTGGGCAGACCTGATTGGTTAAGGAGCAGTAAAGCAGGTGTGAGCATGTTTACCCGACTTTGCTCAACTTTGCCCGACTTTGCCCAACGTTGCCCAACGTTGTGCTGGTTAGCGCAGTGTGCAGCTATGCGCAATTGTATTTAAATATGCTAAATACTGGTAAAATGTGCTTAGCAGTGCTTTATATTGCTTAAAATAGGGCACTCATGCCTCAGGTGGTGCTGCAGGGCTGCCTATGTCAGATGCACATAGTACACTCCCTATACATGTTTGAAAACAGTTAGGGTCAAGTTAGGCATCCCTTTTACTGTATGTGCGAGTCAGAGAGAGGTGTCATTTCCAGGATTCCTACTGAGCCACTGAATGTGCTATGCGTTGCCTCTTTGCCAAGGCCAGGGCATACTGGGCATGCCTCCTTCTGCCTACTGGGGCAGGCTCAGGTTGTTCCTCCTCTGAGTCACACTGTGCCTGTGCACGCCTTGGCAATGGTGGGGGGCTGTTTGGCCCTGCCCCATGTTGTTCCTGCTGCAGCTGTTTCCGCAGGATCATATTGTGTAGCATAGCACATATGATGACAATTTGGGTACATGTAGTTGGTGAGTACTGCAAGGCTCCACCAGATGTGTCCAGGCACCGGAACCATGACTTGAGCATCCCAAACACACGCTCAATTATGTTTCTTGTTTGTGCGTGTGCCTCATTATGGAGTTCTTGTTCAGGTGTGTGTGCATTTCTGATGGGTGTCATCAGCCATGGCTCCAGTGCATATCCAGCATCTCCCACTAGGTGACCATCAGGGATGTTCCCATTGGCAAATCTCTTGTACAGCTGCATCAGATGCCAGATATGGGAATCGTGATAGCTTCCAGGGCAGCCAGCACACACATTCATTATTATGCCCTGGGCATCACACACGACCTGGAAGTTGATGGAGGGGAAGCCCTTGCGGTTGATGTAGACCCTACCTTGCTCACCGGGTGGTGCTTTGATGCATATGTGCGTGCAGTCTATTGCACCCACTACCTCAGGGTATTCTGCTATTTGGTGGAAAAGACGCATATTGCTGGCCAATGCCTCATGGGAATTGGGGAAATATACGTGCTCACCGGCATGTGCTGACATGGCATCCAGGAACTGGTGGAGTACCCTGGATGCTGATGCCTGTGAAATCTCCATCATATCACCAGTTGGTCTTTGGAAGGTACCTGTAGCTAGTATTCTTATGCCAACACATACCTTGATATCCACTGGGATGGGTTCCCCTCTGTATGTTCTGTGTGTGAGGCATGGCTGGCACAGCTCAACAATTTGCTGTAGGAGGTCTCTGTCCACCCTATAGCGCTCCACTATCTCCAGCTCATGTAGCCCCTGGTAGGTTACCCTGGGTCTGTACACTCTTCTCCGTCTCCTCACGGTGGGTTGCTCAGCAGCATTCACAACATCACCACCCTCAGCACCTTGCACATGTTGGTTTATGATAGCAAGAGCAGCCCCTAACATTTTGTCTGACTTAAGCTTTTCCTCTTTGTATACTGCAGTGTTGCAGAGTTCTTGGGAAAAAAACAGGGAGGAATGCTGTTTGCAGAGTTTAAAGTGCTGGGCTAGTCTGCTGCCTGTGTAATTGGCTGATTCTGATATATTTCACCTGACAGCTCTGCTAGTTCTCCTTGGTTAACTTCCTACTACTTCTTTTCCTTCCTTTTGCCTTTCTGTTTCCACCCGGGGGGAAGCACCACGCAAACAAGCGCAAATGCACGCACACGCTATGTGCATGTTTGCAAGGAGTTTCCTATCTTTTAACATTGTGCACCTTTGGTTTGAGGTTTTCAAATAGGACAACTGTAGGCTCGTCTCTTGCAATCCTGAGCAACTCAAAGCAAACATAAGCCACTGTGCTCCAATTAGCTTACAGCCTGTCTGACACACCCCCTCATGATGTCACCTATATTCTACTCCACTACTCACCTACTCCTACTCTTACACTCTTGGGACATGGCTCACATGCTGGGGAAAATTGGGATTCACTATCCTTATCCTCATTTGCACAGGATTGCCTACTAATGCATGGTTACATCTCTGACACTGAGCTTCCCCTCCTTAGCAACCACTACTCAGTGGCCATGTTGTCTTCAGCCTGCAATTCACCTACATGGCAGAATAAGCTTTTAGTGAAAATGCCTATTTTTGGCTTTTTTAAAATTATTTCCTTGTTTTTATAAGCGCTGCACATTTGCGCGGTGCTGCGCTATGCTTAAACATCGGAGATTGGGGAAAAAAAGTTAGATTTTTATATTTTTAAACATTTATAAACATCAATGGCCTTATAGTTGTCCATTGGCATGCTTCCTCAACTGTATGCATCCTTTATTTGGAGCTGTCATAGCTCCGTTTAGCTATTTGCAGAATGGTACTCCGTTACCAACGGAGTACATTTCTGCAGCTAACACTAATCTTCCACGGACAGGTTAGTGTTTCCTGGATTGCAAATTTACCTCATTTGCATGGCTTTCACCAGCAAATGAGGTAATTTGCATACCATGATGCTGTCCGTGCAAGAGTAGTTTTAGCAGCTCTAGTGCACACCCCTGCTGGCTGTTTCTGGATCGCATGGCAGACATATTGCCTGTTTGATGTCTTACACTACTCTACACCTCCGTGCTAGCTTTTGTAAATCCGGCCCTAAGTTATAGAATTAAGCAGTGATTTAGCTTTCATTTTACTTGAAGAGGAAAAAGGTGAAATGGCAGCAGTTAGAGGGAAGTCCAGAAGTTACTGTAGGTCCATAAACAACTTACCGTTTATTGACCATTTGTTCTAGAGAGGTGCTTATGTTACTGAGCTGTAGAATGAAATTGAAGACTGGGAATGTAGTAAGTTGCATTATTCACTAATAATAGACATAATTTCTGACATGAGAAATGATGAAACAAGGATCTCATCAGATACTGTGGGTGTGTGTAGAACAACTAAAGCTACTGCTACACCTAAAAGAATTAACTGAAAAAAGCATCTAAGTAAGCAAAATATGAGTCAAATAAAAAGACAACACAGAAATAAAGTGAGGATATATTACACAAACATTTATATATTTATTGATTGATTGCTTTTGTTGACTGTGAAAGTCTGATTGGGTGGAAAACCCTTTTTCAGTGAAAGTCCAGAGAGAAAAGGACCACAAAATACAGAGAGAATGTAACGAATCAACACAGTGTAACGAACCAATGCAGTGTAACGAACCAACACAGTGTAATGAACCAACGCAGTGTAACGAATCAATGCAGTGTAATGAACCAACACAGTGTAACGAATCAACGTAATGTAACGAATCAATGCAGTGTAACGAACCAACGCAGTGTAACGAATCAACGCAGTGTAATGAATCAACGCAGTGTAATGAACCAATGCTGTGTAACGAATCAATGCAGTGTAACGAACCAACGCAGTGTAACGAATCAACGCAGTGTAACGAATCAACGCAGTGTAACGAATCCTTTGAGCATTCAATAAAGAGAAAAAAATGAGTTATGAGCAATGAATAATGAGAACAATAGATACATACGCAGTGTAACGAACCATTCGAGCATTCAATAAAGAGAAAAAATGAGTTATGAGCAATGAATAATAAGAACAATAGATGTTGTAAACGAAGTTATGGGAAAATACAAAACAGAGTTGAGGGAAAATATTGTAGAGTTTTAATTCACGTAACATGTAGTGGGTGTGACTATAAAAATGGCAGGAAGCCTTGTCCAGAATTCATTCGATTTTGTAGAGACCGTGCATGGCATAGCATGCAGACATTAGCAGTGCTGCCTTACAGAGCTTGGTTTCCCTTTCTCAGTCATGGTGCATTGTGTGCACAGTTTTCTTATAATATTTGTGGATCCATGGGTTTTTGTTGTGTACTCTGGTTTCCAGCCACATGACAGAGCTGCGCCACAGGTATATTGTCAGTCTTTTAAGTTACCCATAGATGTGTGCCGAGAGTGACCCTGTCATGCTTTAGTGCCCTATTCACGTTTTTTTATTCGCAGCTTTACTCCTATTAAGTGCTGGGACAGGCTCTGGCTGTCATATAGTGCTGAACTGGATCAAGCTTGTTATCAAAGAATGAATGAATAGATTTAAAATCTTTGCTGAAAAAGAAAATTTTTCTAAGATGTGAAATTTGAACAATATGTGTATCCAGAAAAATTTGCATAATATTGAAAATAAACAGGTAATAAACAGTAGCAAAGAATGGCACTGGTTAGAACTTTTGAAGTAAAAGGACTATAATGCAAATCAGATTGTTGGAGAGAATTGCTGTGATCTAGTAAGCAGAATATTGAATTGAAATTAGACACAGGGACAGAATGGACTATTTTGTCTGAAAGTACTTCAAATACAATGGGTCCATTAAGTAATGAACAGAGAGCAATAAGTGTGCATTGCTTATAGCCAACAGATAGAACTACAGTCAATGACTGATGTGAATTAAAAAAATATACAATTCTTTGTTTAAACACACAATGAAAATCAGCTATTTAAAGAAATATAACACAATCACTTCACCATTCCCTATTTTTCTGCATACTAGGTTCATAGGTATTTACTAGGCTAACTACCACAAGTGCCTTTTTAATTCTAGCCAAGTATCACAAATCTCTGACAAGTTCTGGTACCCTTGATGACTGTGGGCAGGGGCCTGGGAGATGAAACACCTAAAAACAGGATCCTAGGAGATGAACCTTTTCAGGCTGCCTGTATTCATTTGGTACATAGGTGCCAATCTAGGGATGCATTTCCTGTTCCCATCCAGTTGTCCCAGTTACACGTGAATAGGATTAGGGAGAAACTCTGCTTCACATGGGTGGGGAGCTTGTTCCAGAGACAGGGTAGTTTCTGGGATACATACCTGTCTCTCCAGCAGGTCCTATTTATATCACAGGTAAGATTTAAGTCTTTAGAATGGTTAATTCTGGTGCTGTTTATTTTGTGGATATGGAGGAGGTCCACTAGAGAAGTGTCTGACAATAACCTGCATGCCAGGCATAGATCTCTACTCAACAGCCTGTAGGAGACTGAATACAGAGATAGGGCCTTGAGGTGGTCTGCATATGACCTGTTACTTATGCCCTATATTCTTTTAGTGAAGAACCTCTGTGGATGTTCCAGTTGTTGGGTATGCCTGGTTTGGTACATACCAGTGGGGGCATTCTACTCAATGATAGGTCTGATGAATGCCAAATACAGTGGGACAATGACTTCATTGGACCTAGATGCCATACCGTTGTTTATAAGTTGTGCAACATAGAATGATTTCCTCATTACTGTTGACACATGATGGTGGAAGGTCTGTGTGTGTCCCTAAGTCACTGACTTCTGGGGTCAACATTAAGGAGCGTGTTGTCAATAAGATAGTTACCATGGGTGGATGACTACCTGAAGGATACTATTATGCATTTCTTGGCCTTTAGTTTTGGTCCATGGCTCTGACACCAGTTGTTTGTCTGTGTCAGCCCTTCCTGAAGAACATTTGTGTTGATGTGGGATTCAATGACAACTCCTAATTTATAATCATCTACAAATTCGTCAGCCAGAGGACATTGACATTGGCCTTGACTTCAGAGAATTAAATGCCAAAAAAGAGCAGTCCCAGGACAGATCCCTGAGGGTCTCTACTTGTGACTGGCCTCTTTGTAGAGATGGACCCCCCAGTTCTAACCTCCTGGGCTCTGTCTGTGAACCAGTTGGCTATCCACTGGGTGACATAAGGGTTTGTACCTAATCTCTTGTGTTTGTCAACAATGCCAGAGTGTGGAATTGTGTCAAATGCCTTGGCCAGGTCAAGGTAGGCAGTGTGAACCATTTTGCCCTCATCCATTGCTTTAGAGACCTTCTCATAGAATTCCACCAGGTTGAGTAGGCGTGAGCTGCCCTTGACAAAACCATATTGGGTTTGGTCCAGTGTCTCGAGGTTTATTACATCATTATTGATCATTTCCATGATAATTCCTTCCATGGTTTTGCATATGAGACTAGTGAGACTTATGGGTTTATAGTTTCCTGGGCCTATAGTTGGCCCAACTTTGTGCAGAGGGTGACTGTTGCTTTTATCCATTCATGAGGCATGAAGCCTGTTTGGAGGCTACAGTTATATAGCAACTCCAGAGGGCCTAGGTCCATAGGTCATGTTTCATGCAATTTATAAGGCATTCTGGGATATTGTCTGGGCCTATGGATGCAGTAGTCTTGGCCTTAGAGAGAACACTAAGGACCCATTCCCTGTGATAGCGGGGGGAGTTATATTTGATGGTATTTCTTGAGGGAAAGTTGAAGAAGCCTGTTTGGAGGCTACAGTTAAATAGCAACTCCAGAGGGCTTGATAGGTCATGTTTCATGCTATTTATAAGGCATCCTAGGATATTGTCTGGGCCCATGGATGCAGTGATCTTGGCCTTAGCGAGAACACTAAGGACCCATTCCCTAGTGAGAGCAGGGGGAGTTATATTTGATGGTATTTCCTGAGGGAAGGTTGAGGGAGAGAGAGGGGTAAAGCTGGAGCTGAATTTGTTGACCAGTAGGTTTGCTATATCTTCTGGGTCAGTATAGGTGGCTCCATTTGCAATGAGTTCTGCATATAATTGCGTATTGTCTTTGAGGTTGCAGATATAGCTAAAGAATGTCCTGTGGTTGTCCTTGGCCTGGGATGTCAAATATATCTCACGTTTAGCTTTGGTGGACTTTATTTGTCCTCTGAGTTGTTTGTTTAGTTTGATGAGACTGTTTTTATCCTGCTAGGTGCTGCACCTCCTAATATTTGCCATGATTTTCTTCCTTCTGTTGTACAGCCTATTGATTTTGTGATTCCACTAGTGTGGCTTGTTTTTTGAGTTAGTTCTGTACTTCTTCCTGGTGGGTAGAGCTGCCTCTATGCAGCTATTAACATGCTTTTATATGGTTTCTGTGAGCAGTTTTGCATATGTAGCAGTGTTGTCAGGGTTTATGTGGGTTTGAAATGTTGCCAGGTTATCACTTAATAGCAGGAAGTTAGCCTTAGAGTGGTTCCTGAATATTCCAGGGTTAGCTGGGGGGTCCAAGTTTTAGTTTTACTTCAAAGGAGACCACTTTGTGGTCTGACCTTACCAGGGAAGACATAACAATAGGGGGTGTGCATCACTCTCCCATATTAGTGAGGACCAGATCCAGTATAGTTACACCCCGGTTGGTGTATTGACAATCTGGTCCAGGAAATTTGTGTTTACAAAATCCAGGAATCTCTATGCTTGTACATTTGGTGTTGTATTGGATTCTCAGTTAGCAGTGGGTAATTAAAATCACGCATGAATATGTTATTGGGTTGGATGGTGAGTGTTTCCAATAAGTTTGAATTCATGGTATGGGTTTCCTGGGTCATACAGGGGGGCCTATGGCTTGCAAGGAAGTAGTATTGGATTTTGCTATGGTGATTTCAACATGGAGAAGCTCAGGTGCATTGTCCTGTTTGACCAGCCTTGAAATATATTTATTATTTATGTTAATTGAGACACATCCACCTTCAGTCCCTGTCTGTGTAGTAGCTGGTCTAAATGTGTGGAAGGCATTAAAACCTTGCACTGTCAGTGTGCACTCCATGGTTTAAACCATGTCAAAGTGACCACACAGACATCAGCATTCTCCAGGGTGAAGAGAGCTTCTAGCACATGGAGTTTTTTGTTTAGATTCCTAGCATTGAGCAGTAATTCCTTTAACTTTTCTTGATTTTGATTTGCTATGTTGGAAGTACTTTCAGTTTGGCATTGCCTAAAAAAAAGGCACTATGGGAGAAGAAAATACTGTAGTTAATATTTAGTATTTGAAAGCCTAGGGGGAAGAGGTTCAGACCATCCTTGGCAAAGCAGAATGGTCTTTTGACCATCTCCTGCCATGCTGACAAATATTGCACCCCCTTAGAATGACACCAGAAGCTAAGCCAATAATTAAATCAGTCATCTTTTGTTCATATTGTGACATCATCTTTAGAAAAGGTAAAATGCTGCTCCGTGCTATGTTCATACCAGCCTGGGGACACATATTCTGAGAGCTCCCTGATGTCTCTCCTCATATAGTCTAGGGAGGTATGTCTCAGATCATTTACACTCACATGGACTATGTCTGAGTCATACTGGTACTTCTGGTCCAGAGTCCTGAGTACATGCATTAAGTGTGGGATCCTAGACCCGATTAGCAGCTCACTGTGACTTTCTCCTTTCTCAGCCTGGCAAGAAGTGTGGCACACAATGGAGTCTCCAGTGACTAAAATGTTGGATCTTGTGGTGGCTTGTCTTATGGGCTTAGAAGTAGAGGCTCCATGAGATGTGGTTGTATGTGTTGATTGTTTTAAAAGAGTGCATTTGGGGCTGCTGAGTGTATTTGTTATGTGTACTTCATCTAGGAGGTCTTTAGTGTTTAGGAAGGTTACATTTAAATGCCTCAGCATATGTAGGTCTATATGTCTGCTTTGAATTGTGCATGACGGGTGCAGAGTATGTACTACTGACTACCTTATTGACATTAGGAGTACTTTTGTGAGAGCTTTGCCTGCAGTGACGTTGTGTAAATACATCTCTCACATACCATAACAGTTTGTTTGAAAATTTACTGGTTGTCAGTAAACATGAGACAATTTCTACATTGCCTCAGGATGCCCATATCCACCAAGCTGGTAACAGCCATAGTGGGAAAGTTCATATCCATGGCAACAGACCCTTTTTTATTGACTAGACAGTTGGACTGAGAATATAAAGCAATGACAGGAGTATCCAGTTTGCAAGTTTGCGGACAGTGCTTGTCACTGCAAACTAGTTGTCTTGTGTGCAACTAAGTTTTGGTGAAATTTCAATTGTGCTTTTACAGGAAAAATGTCACTCATGGTGTCTGTATCTATAAAGGCCACTGTCAAACAGTTGAGGGGAAACTAATAAGTAGACCCTAATGATTTATGGATAAAGTGTTTAGGCAGATATTCTGAAGTCAGAAACAAATCAAGCAGTACTTACTGAAAAGGAATTAGCTTGTCAAGAATGATGAAAAGAGGGGGGTTGCATGAATGGCTACTGCCTGGCTACTACTAATGCTGGTCTCACCACAGTTTCACTCTGTTGGGATACAATGCTCCTTTGCATCTTCTCTCACCAGAAGCAAAACATTAGCACCAATCCCAAGATGAGAAGCAGGTCACAGCCTGTTTGGAGATCAGCAGTCTTTTCCCAGATGATGCAAGGGTCTGTAGACTGGCTGAACCTTTTCCTGATAGATGCCTTGAATGGAAACCAAACCAATCAGGAACATCAAGCACAGACACTTACTGCCAAACCAGAAACAGTCAAATTCCAAGTTGGCAACTATGAAGCAGTTATTAGGCTTCCTGGTGATAAGTACCCTCCAGGAAATAATGTCCCCATGCTCCTTTTCTCACTAGGAACAAAACAGAAGCACTAATACCAAAGTGACTACTGAGAGGCAGAATGTGGGCTTTCCAATAATTGGTGGGCTTAGAGAGATGCAGATTTAAAGGTAAGATGGAAAAATTGGTTAATATCCCAAGAGCTGCAGTGCTAAGTATTTACATATGAAAGAGGGGGTTACAAAGCTTTAGCTGTCTAAGTGGAGAGCCACTAATTTTGAAATAGCAGGATAGATTGGAATGGGGTGGACAGTTTGTATTCTGGTTGTATGGAATACAGTGGGGTGGCCAATACATTTAAATAATTGAAGGGGAGTGATTTCACAAAATGATAATTTTGTACTTACAACAGCCAATGAAAGGGGAGAGGGAAGGAGATATGTGTTCAAATTAACATAATGGGCAGGCAATTAGAAAGACAGTTGAGTTTAAAAACACAACAGCACCAGGGTGGCAGGGTGGGGAAAAACTTAATTTTTGTGTGACTCACAAGAGACACAGCTGTGGTATCTTTCCTAGTGTAAATATGCAATTCAAATCAGAATACAAGTACAACATAGTGTAAAGAAAACAACTCACAATATACAAAATAGGAGAATGCAATAAAGTATTACAAAATACAAGAAAGCAAATGCAAACTAAACTTTCCCTCACAGAAAGTTATGGCAGAGTCTGGGTGAGCTTTTCCAGTAAATCCTTGCAATGTCTTATTTTACCTCTTAAATAGAGGGTTTAGTTCCTAGCTCCACCCTCAGTACACAGCTAATTAACTATAATTGACCTGTTCTAATTTCTGTGGGACTCACAAGAGACACAGCCTGGGTCTCTTTTCTAGTTTAAATATTCAGCTAAAAACAGAATACAAATAAAATAGTGTAAAGAGAACAATTTCAATATACAAAAATAGAAGACAATAAAGTAATACAAAATGCAAGAAAGCAAAAGCAAACTTATCTTTCCCTCACAGCAAATTGTGGCAGTCTGGATGAGCTTTTCCAGTAAAGCCTTGAAATGTTTTATTTTACCCCTTAAATAGAAGGTTTAGTTCCTAGCTTCATCCTCAGTTCATAGGTAATTAACTTTAATTGACCTGTTCTAATTTCTGTGTGACTCACAAGAGACAGAGCTGTGGTCTCTTTCCTATTTTAAATATTCACTTAAAAGCAGAATACAAGTAAAACAGTGTAAAGAAAACAAATCACAATATACAAAACAGAAGAAGGCAATAAAGATCCTTAATGCTCTCTCTAAGACCAAGAACACTGCATCAATGGGCCCAGACAATATCCCAAGATGCCTTCTAAATAGCATGAAACATGACCTATCAGGGCCTTTGGAATTGCTATTTAACTGTAGCTTCTAAACAGGCTTTGTGCCTCATGAATGGAGAAAGGAAACAGTCATCCCTCTGCACAAAGATGGGTCATCTACAGACCCTCGAAACTACAGACCCATAAGTCTCACTAGTCTACTATGCAATGCCATGGAAAGAATTATCATGGAGATGATCAGTAGAGACAGAGTAAATATCCAGACACTGGACCCAACCCATTTTGGTTTCATCAAGGACAGATCATGCCTACTCAACCTGGTGGACTTCTTTGAGAAGGTCACCAAAGCAATGGATGAGGACAAAATCATTCACACTGCCTACCTTGACCTGGCCAAGGCATTTGACACAATACCCCACTCAGGCATTGTTGACAAACTCAAGAGGATAGGTACAAACCCATATATGTCACCCAGTGGATAGCCAACTGGCTCACAGACAGGACCCAGGAAGTTAGAATTGGGAGTCCACCTCTACAAAGAGGCCAGTTACAAGTGGAGTTACTCAGGGATCAGTCCTTGGACTGCTCCTTTTTGGCATTTACTTCACAGAAGTCAAGGCCAATGTCCGTGGTCTCTAGCTGAGTAAATTTGCAGATGATTGCAAATTAGGAGCTGTCATTGAATCTCACACTGACACAAATGTTTTCCAAGAGGGTCTGACACAGACAAACAACTGGTGTCAGAGCCATAGATTAAAACTAAATGCCAAGAAATGCATAACAGTATCCTTTGGGAAGTCATCCATCCCTGGTAACTATCATATATTCAACACATCCCTTAGAGTTGACCCAGTAGTCAGAGACTTAGGGACACACATAGATAGTAATATAGACTTTGATCATCATGTGTCCATAGTGGTGAGGAAATCATTTTATGTTGCCCAACTTATAAACAAAGGTATGGCATCTAAGTCCAAGAAAGTCATTGTTCCACTGTATTCAGCATTCATCAGACCTATAATTGAGTACAATGCCCTCTTTGGTATGTACCTAACCAGGCATATCCAACAAATGGAACATCCTCAGAGGTTTCTCACTAAAAGAATACAGGCCATAAGTATTATGTCCTATGCAGACTGCCTCAAGGCCCTCTCCCTGTATTCTGTCTCCTACAAGCTTTTGGGGAGATCTATGCCTGACATACAGGGCATTTTCAGACCCCACTCTGATGGATCTTTTGCATATCCACAGAACAAATAGCACCAGAATTACCCATTCTAAAGACTTAAACCTTGCCTGTGATATAAATAGGACCTGCTGGAGAGATAGGTATGTATCCCAGAGTTAACCCCATCTATGGAACAGGCTCCCCATCCATGTGAAGCAGAGTTGCTCCCTAACCCAATTCAAGTGCAACTTGGATGATTGGATGGGAGACAGGCCCTGGTTTGGCACCTATGTCTCTAATGGACACAGGCAACCTGCAAATGTTTCATCTCCCAGGCCCCTGCTTACACTTATCAAGGATATCAAAACTTGTCAGAGATTTGGGATGCATGGCTAGGCATAAAACGGCCCTTATGGTCATTAGCCTTGTAAACACCTATGAACCTAAGTAATACAAAATACAAGAAAGCAAAAGCAAACTAACTTTTCCCTCCCAGCTAGTTGTGGCAGAGTCTGGGTGAGCTTTTCCAGTAAAAAACAAATTATCTGTCAAAAGTGGGATTTGAACCCATGCTTCCATCAGGAGACCAGAATTCACATGAGCCAGGGAAGGAACTTAACTTATGTTTGGCTCCTTAGACCTTTCGGCTAAACAATGAAATTCTATACTGCCACACATACACGTAAGATTCAGATCAACCACAGACACCACTTAATAACAGAATGTGACATGTATATGAAAATATTTCACAGATTCTGAAAAAAAAACAATTTACATAAAATTGTTCTTGCTACTCATTTGCTAAAGGGACTAAATAAAGCCTTCATTGCCTCTTCCTTCTTAATTAGACTAACATTAATTATAATACTTTCTCGGATTTTACTTAATATACTGTCATTATAACTAGCCTAATTACTTAACCTATTTATTACTGCACCATTTGTTGTTCCACCTGCAATGTTACATGGAAAGATTCAATGTCATTTTCTTTCCCAATGCAATATATATTTTCTTACCGCTGTGTAAGAAAACATTGATTCATCTTTTGTTGTCATGAATTGTTCTGTTTATTGCACTGGTGATATTACTATGTGGAGTTTTTTCTCCCCAGGCTTCTACTGTAAAGGGGATTTTACTCGGTGACATTGTCTTGGTTAACAGATGGAAATGAATGAATGAGTGAATGAATGGTTGAATAAATAAATAAATAAATAAATAAATAAATATATAAATAAGATCTGAAATGCTCTAGAAACTAGTTAGATGTACACTGCATAAGCTAGTCGTGTTGCAGGTAAATGCCAGTCAGAGTGGAACTGGTACTCTGATCCTTCAAGAGTATAGATAAGTTCGCTATAAATCAAAACCATTTACAGATGTACAAAATAGATATTTCCAATTAAAAAAGAAATTCCCAGCATGAATGTGAGAGGTTTCATGAATATGTCTCTGGAAAAGAAGCTCAGGTGGAAATGCATCTCAATCCCTTGTAATACAGTGCCAGCAGATCTTTCTATAAGGTATCTCTGAAATTGTAAAAGTATAATCCGAACATCAATTTGAGAGCAGGCAGGACAGTACATAAAGCAAGTTTTCAGATATGTATAGTGAATGGTTAGGTGTTAAACTATAGTCCCTGGGCAATACTGCAGTTACAAACATAAGAAAATGTAAAATAATATCAGTGACCTGCTGGCACTGACCTGGAAATGCAATTACAGCATGATGGTCTGACCTGGAAATGCAATTACAGCATGATGGTGTAAAGCTAGTCTGAGCAAAGGTCAGCAGTAAGGCAAGATAGTCAGTCTTATTTTTCTTTCAAAGAAGAAATAAATTGTGTCTGGGGTTTAATGTTCAAACATGACAAAATAACAGTTATCAATCAGCTGAGATAAAAATGCTCGAGAAGATACAGGAATCCTATCTTGGATGAAATGAAAGAGTAAAGGGTAGAATGTATTATTCAGAATAGGACTGATAGAAGACCGACAGCTTAAACTATTTGGACAGAGCTGTGCCATCTGCAGTACATGCAGTAAGAGAGGAGAGGAGTGATAACTGGGAGCAAAGCTTCTTCTGGGGCCCCAGACTGGGGAGTGGTGCTGCATGATGGATGAGCCAGCTATAGCTCTGCAGCCCCTGTGCTGCAAGTTATATAACTGTCTGTCTGGCTGTCTGACTGGCTTGTAGCTGCCATTACTTCACCAGTCTGGACCACATCATTTCTTTCAGGGTGAGTGAGCCAACATTCACTTATTATTCAAGACTTCCTTAACCAGCTCCATCAGAATCTATCTCACTGGTCAGTCTCAGGTCATCTAGGCCACAATCATGGCTTCATCTTTCTGCACTGCTATAATGAACTAGATTTGCAGAAAACAAACAGGCATTATAGTGGATTACAGATTTACAGGATGAAGATAAAGTTTGAATGCATCAAACTACTGTGCTTCAGTTACTTTTCAAACTTAAAACAATCATCTAGCTTGGGCCAGCTGTGTGACTTGTTTCTAGAGCATGTGGTACCAAACAAAGCATTTGGACTCCATTTTCCATCCAGTGAAGCATATTTAAACTACCACACACATCCACACATTTAAATCAGTTTTGTTGTTCCCCCACCACATTATCCCTGTTGTGTTTCTAAACTTCGATGCTTTTGAGATACCCACCCTTACTGTATATCTGGCTTTGGAAGCTCCTCCCAGTCTCATCTCCTGTATACCTGGCCCTGGAAGGTCCTCCAAGTTTTATCTTCTCTGCTCTTCTTACTGGGGATGGCAGATGAAACTGGGAAGGCCTCTTACACTGTTGGTGTGCTTTGAAGTTGCCTTAAAGTGTGTGTTCTAGATTGCTAGCTTGTCTGCCTTTGAATCACTTTATAATTAATTATTGTAGCTAGTTGTTTGATTTTTTTCCTGGTACCTTTTCACCTTTGGCTAACTAAAATGTGTTTTTACATTAAGAAGCCTGGGACTGCAACTCTGGTGGCACTGGAAAGGTAGTGTGGTCTGTCTGAATTGGGAACATACAGACAGGCTTAAAGTGAGATTGTTTCATTGGCTAGAGGGCTTGTTAGTTGGTTTCATCACTTTTCTTTGAGTGTATAAATTCTGCTGGTCATTACTTAGTGGCATTTAACAGTGCCCTGTATAGACACAGGTACTTAGAAACTACATTTTCCGCTTAAAACCACCCCTGTAACGTTTCCTAGTACTCAGTTGCACAAAGAGTAGTTTGTTTGCAAGCAAAGGAGCACTGCCAGACAAATTCAGTCATACATAGCCCAGCTGTAGTTGGTATCCTCAGATCACCTAAATTAGCCTGCTGTACCATCCTTTTGTAGTTCACCAAAAAAGACATCAGACTGTGGATTGGCAATTTCACAATTTCTATATCCCCAGCTTGATTGATGAGGCTACTTCAAAACACTGAAATCTCATAACACTGAAAATGAAAACACAGAGACCATAACATCGGAAACCAAAACACTGAAAACTCAAAACAATGAAAACTCAGAACACTGACACTGTGCATCATAAGATTGAAAACTACAACACAGTGGTAAATAACATCCCCTCCACCTATAACAACAACAAATTGACAGACATATTTTTTACTATGTTTCTGCACCCCACACACACCCATAAATTAGATATACCAACTCCAAGATCGCACTACAGTGGAAAAAGTCAATTTCCTAACCTCACTGTATCGTGATGACCATAGAGAATGTAAACATAATGTCTAAATCACATACCTGTTTGGCCTAAAAACACGAACAGATTGGCGAAATAAACACATTTTCTCCTACTCACTTTTCCTAGCACTTCTCAGAACTCCGACTTAACTTCCATGAAAGCAACACATCCATAAGTTTACATTCTGTATAAGGATCATGTTACAGTCAGTTTAGGAAATTAACTGTTTTCCACTGTAGTGCGATCTAGGAGTTGGTATATTTAATTTACGGGTGTGTGTGTGTGGGGGGCTTGCCCCCCTGCAGAAACGTAGTAAAAAATGTGTTTGTTATTTTGGTGTTTTTATAGGTGGAGGGGATATTATTTACATGTGTGTTGTAGTTTTCAATGTTATGATGCACACTTTCAGTGTTCTGAGTTTTCATTGTTTTGGGTTTTAGATGTTATGGTCTCAGTGTTTTCAGTTTCATTGTTATGAGATTTCAATGTTTTGAAGTAGACCCTGATTGATATGGGTATCTTGTGACAATGTAGGAATTATTTAATGTTCACTGACAACCAACTAATCCTTAGAGAAATGGATGGGTTATTGAAGGCAAGACCTTCACATGTAAGCACACAGAATTACAATCAGATTGTTGATAACATAAGCACTACACTCACCACATAATACTGTCACATAATACTGACCCAACACATAGAATAACATATGCTGAGGCACTTAAAATCAACCTTCCTAACCCTACAGGCCTCCAACACATTCATCTTACAAAAATCCTAAAGATCCCCAAAAGCACTAAACCAAATTGACACCTACCACAACACATACAGCCACACCCTTCGGAGCATCAGCTACAAATTCCCTATGGAAAGCCAACACACTACCCAATATTTTAAGCATAGGAGACTTTATTGTGAGACATACCGATGTCTCACTGAATGGATGAATAAGGAGCAAATCATTGTTGATTGTTTATTAGGGACCAGGATCTGCCAGATCACCAACACGCTCAAGCCATTAGACCACAAGTACTAGTATGACTCAGTCATAGTTCATTTGGGTATAAATAACCTGAGATGTGCCTCCCTGGACTATATGAAGAGTGGCATTACAGAGCTCTTGGACTATGTGTTCAATGCTGGTATGTCCCTAGCTTTGAGCAGCATTCTACCTTCACAAAGGATGATGCCACAGTATGAACAAAAAATGACTGACTTTAATAATTGGCTTAGTTTCTGGTGTCATTCCAAGGGAGGATAATATTTGTCAGCATGGACGGAGATGGTAAACAGACCACATCACTTTTCCAAGGATGGTCTGCACCTGTCCCTTCTAGGCTCTTGAATATTGGCCAAAGCATGATACTCCCACATAGTGACTGACTTTTTTAGGCAATGCCAAACTGACAGACCTTCCAACATATCAAAACCAGTCCAAGGAAATCTGAAGGTGTTAGTGCTCAATGCCAGAAGCCTAAACAGGAAATCCCACTCCCTCCAGGCTCTCCTCACCCTGGAGAATGTGGGCATCCATGCAGGTGCTGAAACATAGTTTAAAGCCATGCAGTGCACCCTGGCAATACAGGGCTACAGTACCGTACCTTCTACACATTCAGGCCAGCTACTGCACAGGCAGTGACCAAAGGTGGAGGTGTCTCAAACCATTTCAACAACAAACTCACTTCAAGTTAAACAGGATGATGTGCCTGAGCTTCTCCATGTCCAGATTTCCACAGGCTAAGTCCCATATCATATCCTTACATGCTACAGGTCAACCTCTATGACCCAAGAAAAACATAATTTGTAGTTAGACTTACTGGAGGCCCTCACCATTCAACCCAGTATCATATGCATGGGCAACTTCAACTACCCCACTATAAACTAGGATACTTACATGATCCCAACCTTACAGGCCAGAGATTCATGGACTTTGTGAACACAAACACCTTAGAGCAGGTAGTCCATATGCCCACTAGGAATACAAACATACTCAACCTGATACTCACAAATTTGGAAGAACACTGCACTTCTCTACTGTAGTGTCCTCTTTGGAAAGATCAGACCACAAAGCTGTCTCCCTCATAATAAAAATCAGTTCCGTGACCCTGTAACATTTAGAATTTTTTCTAAGACAAACTTCTACTACTAAGTGATAACTTGCAAAATGTTAAGCCTCCCCAAACCCTGAGAACGCAGTGGCCTATGTGGAATTGTTCACAGAAACCCTGTACAATAATGTCAATATATACATACATACTGTTGTGCCTACCAGAAATAAGCACAGAACTAAATCAAAAAACAAAAAAAAAAATTAGGAGTCATAGTGGATGATAATCTAACATTTGACTTACGTGTGCAAAACTGAATAAGAAAAATTCATCAAAAACTAGGGATGCTTTACAGAGCCAAAAATTTCTAACCTACGCAACTAAAACTATGCAAACAATGTCACTATTTATTGCCTTCCCTCACTTCTTTATGGTGCTCCCATCCCTATTAACCTCCAGACTTCACAAAAATTAAAAGTTGAACAGTACTATATCCATGTTGATAAATTTGCAGAAAATACCCTCCTCAGAACCCACCACTGTATAGCACTAAAAAGCCTAAATTGGTTCGAGCTGCCTGATCAACTGACATATACACAGCTTTTTACCATCTATAAAATTATCCATCTGCTTGTCCAGGAGTAAAAACCATTCTACACAACTATGTTCCCAGTTGGTCATTGTGATCCAGTGACCAACAACTCCTGTCTGTCTACAACCATATCAAATCTGCAGAGTGACAAATTTAGCTCCAATTTAACCCCCTTCTCCCCCTCAGGTGCTCCTCCCAGGAAATACCATCAAACAACCTGGCCCAACAGTCACTAGGGAGCAGGTCCTAGATCTGCTCTCTAATGCCAGAAATCTGCATCAATGGGCCCCAACAATATCCCAGGGTGCCTAGTAAATAGCCTGAAAGATGACCTTACCAAACCACTGTAGTCACTGTTTAACCATAGCCTCCACATAGGCTTTCTGTCACATGAATGGAGAACTACAGTAGTCATCACCCTGCCCAAGGCCGGGCCATCAACAGATCCTCAGAACTACAGACCCATAAATCTGACTATTCTCATATGCAAAGCCATGGCGAGGATTAGCATGGAAAGTATTAATAAGGGCCAAGAAAAACTCCAAACACTGGATGCAACCTAGTTTGCTTTTGTCAAGGGCAGATCATGCCAGCTCCACCTGATGGACTTCTTTGAGAAGGTCACCAAGGCAATGGATGAGGGCAAAACAGTGCAAACTGCCTACACTGACCTTGCTAAGGCATTTGATACAATACCCCACTCTGGAATTGTAAATAAACTCATGTATATAGGCATGAACACTTATGTGCCTACATTGACCTTGCTAAGGCATTTGATACAATACCCCACTCTGGAATTGTAAATAAACTCATGTATATAGGCATGAACACTTATGTGCCTACATTGACCTTGCTAAGGCATTTGATACAATACCCCACACTGGAATTGTAAATAAACTCATGTATATAGGCATGAACACTTATGTGCCTACACTGACCTTGCTAAGGCATTTGATACAATACCCCACTCTGGAATTGTAAATAAACTCATGTATTCATAGTTCAATCCCCTGATATAGGCTCTGTTACACACTAACTGCATTGAAACCTGTACCCTAACTCTATTTTATGGCTTTGTAATTTATATCTCTAAAAGCAAGCTGAATGTTTTTTTCATTTTATTTGTTCAGGTACTGCCCTGTAACCTCCCCTGACCTCCCTTCAATATCGCGCTAAGGAAGAAAGCGATACCTAAGTGTAGAACAGCTCAGAACTAAACTATCTACCAACAGCCCAGAACTAAAATAACTACCAAACACCTTCATCTACAAGGTCAATATCCTACTAAATTTGAAAGTTACTAATGTAATTTACATTGTATAGTGTCCCCTAAACTAGCGTGCGAACTGGTTTCACACACAGCAGTAAGACGCTGAGAATAGCATTTTCTCCTCACTTACTTGGAAAATTAGTGCGAATTCTAAGTAGAAACAGTGGAGCTAGTCCCAAACTATAAGCAAAAGTGCAGCTACTATTATGCTTCACTTGTAGTGCCCTGTAGGAAGGTAAAAAACATCTACTGGTGTATTACCTGGACTTGCTCTGTGTGGAGTGGGATTAACCCCGCACCACTGCCTCACTGCGCCTCGGGCTCCGCCGCCCCACGCTGCTCCCGTATCCCACCCGCCCCCAGTACCCCTAAATTTAAACTTAACTAACCACACCCCTCCTTTAACTCTAGCCACTCAAAACTCTTGGCCCACCTCTTTCACTGCCCCTCCAAGTCCAATAGGCTCACAAATCACACTGCCACACTCCCCACCCCGACTCTCCCCCAACCAATACCAAACCACCTACACTAACTATCTTATAACCAATCAAGCGACAGTATGAAGTCCTTAACACCCCGTATCACCATACCAGCCCAAAAACTGTAACTCTCGCCCTACCAATTCTTATCACACTATACCTGCTAACTATATACGAGTCCCAGACACACCCAGGTTTTCATTATCCAAAGTACCAAACTAGTACTCCCACATTTCTGATCAATACTAATCACCCTACTCACTACCTAATCAACAAAACACCGCTTACGCACTTCCACTACTCCTATAAACCAAACATAATCTACCCCAAGTCCAAAAACATAGATAAACTACTATACAAACTAATGAAGCTAATAATGTATCTTAGAAAAAACACAAACATAGATGGAGACATACACCCAAACCCAGGCCCACCATCAAATGACAGTGCAAATAAAACATCCTTGTTTCCAAGACCTCCTGACTCCCTTCTTATTTGCCACCTTAATATTAGAAGCCTAAATAATAAAATTCATAATCTACATGCTCTTTTAGCAACTTACCTCCCTGACATTATGTGTCTCACAGAAACCTGGCTCAAACCAGAGACCAAAGATAACGAAATCCTGCCACCTGGATACAACATATACAGGACTGATCGCCTCAAAAAAAGAGGTGGTGGTACTGCTGTGCTCTTCAAAAGCACACTCAACGTTACCTTACACCCCACTCAGCCACCGCTAATACCCAACGTAGAATTAACAATCCTAAAAATACAACTAAATAAAGAAAAAAGTATTAACCTAATTGTGATCTATATCCCCCCTGGGAACAACTCTGACACTCTTGAGAACACTCTAAGTTGGCTGACAAACAACTTCCCACAAGAAACCATAATCCTGGGAGATGTCAACATTGACTGGAATCAATGTGTGTCAGAGACAGACCCAACCAATATCAATCTCCATGGCTTCTCACAAAATATTACCACCTCTACTAGAATTGGCAGCAACAAACAAAAAGAAAGTATCCTAGACTGGATACTCACTAACCATAAACCCGAAACTTACAAATCTGGGACCATTCCAAATGAGCTCAGTGATCACCTCATTACTAATGAGCTCAGTGATCACCTCATTACTAATGAGCTCAGCGATCACCTCATTACTAATGAGCTCAGTCATCACCTCATTACTAATGAGCTCAGCGATCACCTCATTACTAATGAGCTCAGTGATCACCTCATTACTAAAGTGATCACCTCATTACTAATGAGCTCAGCGATCACCTCATTACTAATGAGCTCAGCGATCACCTCATTACTAATGAGCTCAGCGATCACCTCATTACTAATGAGCTCAGCGATCACCTCATTACTAATGAGCTCAGCGATCACCTCATTACTAATGAGCTCAGCGATCACCTCATTACTAATGAGCTCAGCGATCACCTCATTACTAATGAGCTCAGCGATCACCTCATTACTAATGAGCTCAGCGATCACCTCATTACTAATGAGCTCAGCGATCACCTCATTACTAATGAGCTCAGCGATCACCTCATTACTAATGAGCTCAGCGATCACCTCATTACTAATGAGCTCAGTGATCACCTCATTACTAATGAGCTCAGCGATCACCTCATTACTAATGAGCTCAGTGATCCCCTCATTACTAATGAGCTCAGCGATCACCTCATTACTAATGAGCTCAGCGATCACCTCATTACTAATGAGCTCAGCGATCACCTCATTACTAATGACCTCAGTGATCACCTCATTACTAATGAGCTCAGCGATCACCTCATTACTAATGAGCTCAGCGATCACCTCATTACTAATGAGCTCAGTCATCACCTCATTACTAATGAGCTCAGCGATCACCTCATTACTAATGAGCTCAGCGATCACCTCATTACTAATGAGCTCAGCGATCACCTCATTACTAACGAGCTCAGCGATCACCTCATTACTAATGAGCTCAGTGATCACCTCATTACTAATGAGCTCAGCGATCACCTCATTACTAATGAGCTCAGCGATCACCTCATTACTAATGAGCTCAGTGATCACCTCATTACTAATGAGCTCAGTGATCACCTCATTACTAATGAGCTCAGTGATCACCTCATTACTTATATGGTAAAAAGCAAAAGTGGTAGCTGCCACCTCCCTGTACTCAGGACTGTTAGAAGCACCAAACATTTTGACATCTCTAAATTCCGAAATGAGCTGCAGTCCTGTAACTGGTCAATCCTAAAGCACCTCCCACTAGAAGAAGCTGTAATAAAATTTAACTCCACATTTCTAAACATACTTGACACACATGCCCCCAAATGGTCAATCAAAACAAAAGCTCTCATAGCACCATGGCTATCAAAAGACTCCACAGCCAAAATCAAATCTAGAAACAAAGCATGGAATAAATGGCGTGCTACCAAGACACCCCTAGACCGTACCAACTTCCAAAAACTAAGAAATGACACAAAAAAATCCATCTTAATGGACAAAAAGAACTACTATTTCCAACTACAACATAAACATCAAAACAACCCCCAAAAGTTTTGGGCAGGAATAAACAAACTTCTCCATCCAGGCAGGTCCTCCACCCCCACCCCAGCAAACCTAACTATGAAAAACCCAGATGAAGTGGCCACATCCTTTAACACCTTCTTCATCGATGTAATCAAATCCTTAGCCAACCAACAAGTAGCCCCCTGCTCCCTATCCACAAGTCCCACCCAGAAGACCACGCCGCTATTCAACCTACAACCTGTCCCTACTGCATACATTCGATCCTTATTAAGGAAACTAAAGCCAACCACTCTCGCGGCAGACCTACTTCCAGCAGACTTTCTACAAAAAGATGCGGATGTTATAGCCTACCCCATCTCAATATTAATTAATCGGACCATAACTGAATCCACAATCCCCGCCATATGGAAAATCTCCCATGTCATCCCCCTCCATAAAGGTGGTTCATCCACTGACCTCTCAAACTACAGACCTATAGCCATTTTGTCACCACTGGCAAAAATCATGGAAAAATGTATTCACAAACAACTCATCCACTACCTAACTCAGGACAATCTGCTAACCAACTCACAACATGGCTTCAGGCCCAAACATAGCACTACTACCGCTATCCTGTCTTTCACAAACACTATCAATCTTAACCGGAATGACAAAAAAATTTCTTCAGCCCTCTTCTTGGACCTATCAAAAGCTTTTGATATGGTCAACCACAACCTTTTGCATGCAACCCTAAAAACTCTCTATCTAGATAATAAAACCCTAGACTGGTTTCATGCCTATCTTTCTGATAGGCAACAAGCAGTGCTCTGGCAAAGCAAGCTCTCCGACCTCATACCCAACACCATAGGAGTCCCCCAAGGTTCCATACTTGGCCCCCTTCTATTCTCCATCTTTATTAATGATCTTAACAAAGTCATCCCAGAGTCTACATGTATTCAATATGCTGATGACTCGACTTTAATTTGCTCAGATAGATCCCCAAATATTCTACTATCCAAAACTCAAGACTGTTTCACTGCAGTTGAGAATTGGTTATCAGAACGCCAACTGATCCTTAATCCAAAAAAAATGAAAATGCTACTCTTCCATCCTACCCATACAACACCAACTTTTCCCTTTAGTGTACAATCCAACAATGGAACCACCATCACCCCCGACCCTCATACCAAGCTATTAAGGGGTTACCATTGACAACAAACTCAGATTCGATGTGCACATCAACCAAACTATCAAAACTGTTAATAAGAAACTGGGGTCCCTTTATAGAATAAAATCTTTTCTGACTCCCACAGCTAAAGTTGCCATTGCTCGCACCCATCTCCTTTCTACCCTCTTGTATGCCTCCCCCATACTAACAAACCCCAACAAATCGGATCTATCTAAACTCTCTTGTTGTTATAATCATATTGCAAGATTTGCCACAGGCCTGCCCTACAAAACCCATCACTGTACTAATCTTCAGAACCTAGGTTGGATAGAACTACCAAACCTACTCCTACAGAAGCAACTTATCATTGCTTTCAAAATACTCTCTCAACCTGAAAACACTCCCGGCCTGTCTGGATTAATTACCCCTTATACCAACCTAAATAGACTAAGATCATCTCACAAAATACTCGCACAGACAATCAAATCCTGTAACTCAGGAGGTGACTCTCTGTTTTCAAACACAGTGGGTAAAACATGGAACTCTCTTCCTCCTAGTCTCACCGAATCAACCTCCCTAAATACTTTCAGGAATGGACTCTCCCACCACTTCAAATCCCACTGGCTTTGCCAATGTTCTAATCCAGACTAACTCATAGCTCCCCCTCAACCTCCTCAGTAAAATTACTAGCCTCCTAGGCCTCAAGCCTTCTACTCTCTCCCCCCGAAACTAACTACATGTAGGTTTGTTTCTTATAATAATTGTTCACTGTTCATCTTAATGTAACTTTTTTCTCACCTGTGTATACTAACTATATGACGCTTTGTTTTTCTCTTTACAATTGTGATTGTACATACTAATGTAACTTTTTTCTTCCCTGGGTATTTAGTGCATAACTACAATCGTATGTTAGCTGACAATCATTGCTGTAACCTACTATGTACTATTGGAACTTTTTGTAAACTACTATTGTATTATTGGAGCTTTTCTCCCCGGGCCTCCGCTGAAAATGGACATGTGTCCAGTCGGACTTTCCCGGTCAACAAATGTAAAATAAAATAAATAAATAAATAAATATAGGCATGAACACTTATGTGCCTACATTGACCTTGCTAAGGCATTTGATACAATACCCCACTCTGGAATTGTAAATAAACTCATGTATATAGGCATGAACACTTATGTGCCTACATTGACCTTGCTAAGGCATTTGATACAATACCCCACTCTGCAATTGTAAATAAACTTGTGTATATAGGCATGAACACTTATGTGCCTACACTGACCTTGCTAAGGCATTTGATACAATACCCCACTCTGGAATTGTAAATAAACTCATGTATATAGGCATGAACACTTATGTGCCAACATTGACCTTGCTAAGGCATTTGATACAATACCCCACTCTGGAATTGTAAATAAACTCATGTATATAGGCATGAACACTTATGTGCCTACATTGACCTTGCTAAGGCATTTGATACAATACCCCACTCTGGAATTGTAAATAAACTCATGTATATAGGCATGAACACTTATGTGCCTACATTGACCTTGCTAAGGCATTTGATACAATACCCCACTCTGGAATTGTAAATAAACTCATGTATATAGGCATGAACACTTAAGACTGAGATGGTATCCTTTAAGCCCGCTGTGCCAGTGGATACCACATCCCACAATGCCGAATCCTTCACAAATGCTTTCTATGGACATCTCCAAGAATGCATGGATCATGCAATCCCAAATAAATCCAAGTCCATCTCCACCAAAGGCAAGCGTCCTGTCTGGTGGACCTCAGCCATTAACAAATTGTATAACAAAAGAAGGAAGCTACTGCACGTCAGAGCAAAATCCCATGAAGGGAAGACATCTCTGATCAACATTAGCAGAAAACTACGTTCTCTCATAAAAACATCCAAGGCCAACTTTGAGAGAAAAATCGGTAAGGACACTAAAGATAACCACAAAGCCTTCTTCAGCTATGTTAGAAACCTGGGCAGAAACCCTCAGATATGCTCAGAGTTAGTTCACAACAACAAAAAATACACTGAACCCACAGATATTGCCAACATTCTGGCTGACAGGTTCAGTGCATATTTCTCCCCTCCCCCACCCCCAAAAGAAGAAATACTTATCCCAGCTGAATGTAATCTCCCTGTCATCTCAGATGTCCAAGTGAGAACCGCCCTAAACAAAGCTAAAAACACAGCATCAATGGGACCTGACGGTATCCCGGGTTGCGTGTTACGTGAACTCCAAGAGGAGCTAAACCCACACATAAAAATGCTATTTAATCTTAGCCTTACTTCAGGATATGTACCTGAACACTGGCGTACAGCAACAGTGGTCCCACTCCACAAAGGTGGTACCTCTACAGACCCTGGGAACTACCGCCCCATAAGCTTAACCAGCCTGGTCTGCAAAGCTATGGAAAGAATCATTATGGAACTCATAAACAGAGACATTGGGGACCTACAGACACTTGACCCCACCCAGTTCGGCTTTGTAAAGGGCAGATCCTGCCTTTTGAACCTGGTTGACTTTTTCGAAACAGTCACTAGAGCCATTGATGAGGGCAAAGCAGTCCATACAGCCTACCTGGACTTGGCTAAGGCCTTCGACACAATACCCCACTCAGGCATCATAGATAAGCTCAACAGCTTAAACGTAAACCCTTATGTCACTAGATGGGTTGCTACTGGCTAAAGGACAGAACCCATAAAGTTAAAATCGCTGGAGCAATGCCAGACTCAAAGCCGTCACAAGTGGTGTCCCACAGGGATCTGTCCTGGGACCCCTCTTGTTCGGCATTTATTTCTCAGATGTTAAAGCAAACATGGGAGGGTTGTGGCTGACAAAGTTCGCAGATGACTGCAAACTAGGCGCCATAGTCGATACACCAGTGGACACATACATCCTACAAAAAGGCCTCACAGAAATGGACAACTGGTGCCGGAGTCACGGCCTTAAACTAAATGCCAAAAATGTATAGTCATCCCTTTGGAAAAAACAAAGTACCCACAAATTATCACATAGACAGCAACCCACTGAGTACGGAAAAAGTAATCAGAGACCTAGGGACCCAAGTTGACAGCAACCTCTCATTTGACACCCACGTTGCCAAAGTGGTTAGAAAAACATTCTACCTTGCACACCTCATCATGAAGGGATTCACATCCAGATCCAAGGATGTCATTGTACCCCTATACTCCTCCCTCATCAGACCCATGATTGAGTACAATGCCCCATTTGGTATGTACCTCACCCGGCATTTGCAACAGCTGGAGAGACCACAAAAGTACCTCACCAAGAGGATCAAGGGTCTCCAACATATGTCTTATTCTGCCGGACTAAAGAAACTTCAGCTCTATTCAGTAGCATACCGCCTGCTCAGAGGTAATCTCTGCCTGACGTACAAGCCCATGTCCAATCAGGATCTGATGGACATGCTCCACCTCAAAAAATCCAAATCCATCAGGACCACGAGAGCTAAAGACTTAAACCTCGGCACGAGTATGAATAGGACATGCTGGAGGGATAGATTCATAACCCAGAGGCTTCCCATGCTTTGGAACAAGATCCCAGTTCGTATTAGGCAGAGCCCCTCACTGACTCTCTTCAAGAGAAATCTTGATGAGTGGATGGGAGATCGTAAGTTTACCCCAGGAGTCACATCTGTGTCACTGCTAGACAGGGGCACAGTAAACTAATTCTATTATATAAGGGGACCTTCATTGTGTCACTACTAGACAGAGGCACAGTAACCTAAATTTATTCTGTACATTTTTGTGCCATTTCATGGGGTGGCAAAAGCCACATCACTATGGCTAGGCTTACAAATGCCCCAGGGCAGATAGCCTAGTACTAAACTATGAAACTATGAACCTATGTGCCTACATTGACCTTGCTAAGGCATTTGATACAATACCCCACTCTGGAATTGTAAATAAACTCATGTATATAGGCATGAACACTTATGTGCCTACACTGACCTTGCTAAGGCATTTGATACAATACCCCACTCTGCAATTGTAAATAAACTCATGTATATAGGCATGAACACTTATGTGCCTACATTGACCTTGCTAAGGCATTTGATACAATACCCCACTCTGCAATTGTAAATAAACTCATGTATATAGGCATGAACACTTATGTGCCTACATTGACCTTGCTAAGGTATTTGATGCAATACCCCACTCTGGAATTGTAAATAAACTCATGTATATAGGCATGAACACTTATGTGCCTACATTGACCTTGCTAAGGCATTTGATACAATACCCCACTCTGCAATTGTAAATAAACTCATGTATATAGGCATGAACACTTATGTGCCTACATTGACCTTGCTAAGGCATTTGATACAATACCCCACTCTGCAATTGTAAATAAACTCATGTATATAGGCATGAACACTTATGTTACATGCTGAGTAGCCAGCTGGATCTCGAAAAGGACCTAGTAAGTAAGTATAGGGGAGACCACCCCCACAAAGAGGCTGGTCAATAGCAGAGTTCCTCTGGGCTCTGTACTGGTTCGCTCCTTTTTAGCATTTACCTGTTGGAAGTTAAGGCCAATGTCAAGGGACTCTGGCCGAATGATTTTACAGATGACTGCAAACTAGGAGAAGTCATAGAATCCCCACGGCACTAACATCCTACAGCAAGGATTAACACAGATAAATGACTGATGCCAATCTCAATGCCAAGAAATGCAAAAGAGTATCTTATGGGAAGTCATCTGTTGTAGAAAATTATACCAGTCTGAGGGACCTTTTGTATATCTACAAAATGAATAGCATCAGAATTATTCAAGAGAGTGAGTTGAAATTTGCTTGTGACATAGATAGGACATGTTGGAGGGGCAAGTATGTGTCCCAGAGAATTCCCCTTCCCTGAAACAAACTTCCCATTCATGTGAAGCAGAGCTCTTCCCTAAACCTATTCAAGAGAAACGTGGATCAATGAACGGGAAATTGGAAATATACCCTGGGTCTAGCACCTATGTCTCTAATGGACAGAGGCAACATGTAAATTTGCCCTGGCTTGCACATAACCCTTAAAATAACCAGTAAGACACATGAACTTGTGGGATACAGTTGGTTTGCTTGGCCAGGATTATAAAGGACCCAGCAGTCGTTAACCTAGTATATGTGCACGAACCTATGAAAGTTTGCTTTCTGAAGCTGAAGCCGTTAGTAAAGTAGCCGAATCAAAATGTTTATTGTCTGTTGGACACTTGGAAGGCTGTGTAAGAGCAACTGCAGCCATTGTTGCAGGAATTTGCATAAGATAAAGATGGTCTCTGCCTTGCATATAAGGCAATCTCTGACTCTGCATTATTAGAAATGCTTCATAACTGAAAGTCAAATGGAACACGAGTTACTCGCTCTAAAGACCTTAACCTGGTATGTAACATTAATAAAACCTGCTGGAGGAACAGATTTGTCTCACAGAGGTTACCACACCTTTGGAACAGGCGTCCACATCATGTCGAACAGAGTATCTCATTGGCTCTCTTCAACGCAATCTGGACAATTGGATGAATGACTGTAAATTCACCCCAGGAGTTCCACCTGTGTCCCTCTTGGACAGAGGCAATAGGTGCTGATCCTGGAAAAAAGGGTAAGAACTTGGCTAGGCTTGTAAGGGCCTCAGGGCCATTAGCCTAGTAACCTCCTATGATGCTAAGGTTCCAGTAAGAAAAGCAAACAGTAGAGTCACAGCAGGCAGTCCTGTCACAAGAAAATCTGGACAGTGAGAATTTGGTCAAGAGTTACAGAGAGAGCGAGAGATAGAGAGAGACAAAGAAAGAGAGAGAGTGAGTGAGAGAGGGGAGCGACAGACATATATATATATATATATATATATATATATATATATATATATATATATATGAGAGAGAGGGGGAGAGAGATTGATTCAGGGAGAGAGAGCGAGAGAGTCTGACAGAGTGATAAAGACAGACAGAGATTTAGAAGAGAAAAGATAATCAGAGAGAGAGAGAGAGATATGGGGGGAGAGACAGAGATGCAGACAGAGACAGAGAGATACAGAAAGAGTAACAGAGACAGATAGTAAGAGATACAGAAAGAGAGGCAGACAGAGAGACTTGTTTTATACATATAAGGTAGGGTGGCCTAATGGTTAAGGTGCTTGCCTTGCAAACACAAGGTGCAGGGTTTGAGTCTCACAAGGGATAATTGGCAAGGCTTAAAATGGCTTGCAAGGGCAGTTAGCTTAGTACTACTCTATGGACCTATATAGAGGGCGACAGAGATGCGGATACACTATTTGTTATGAAAATAATATTAACCTCTTTATCTTTATCTTTGTATAAGTCACTGTTGCTCTGTGTTGCTTCCCAGGCTGAGCTTGAAAAAAAATGTTCACTGGACTAATGTTCTACCCCAGTTAATAAATAAAATAAAATCAAAGACACAATCCCTGTTACAAACTGTGCTCTTTCAAGAAAAAAAAAACTGTTTTCAAGTTTGGCAGTTTTCTGTTTGTGTGCATAATTTTTTAATATTTCTTGCTTGTTTTAATCTCTAACTCTAATGGCAATTTTTCTTGCTGTTTTCCTCACATAAAATACTGTTCAGCCACCAAGCTGTACAATATAAACCACATAATCAGTTACATGTAACACGTGGTCTGTTCCTCATGTAAAACGTGGTCTGTTCCTCATGTAAAATGTGGTCTGTTCCTCCAGAGTCCCATCTGGCTCACCCTGTGACAGTCTCTGAAGTACTGCTCAACCCTATTCAAGTGAGGAGCAATTAAAAAGACTTTGTCTTGATAAAGTTTGATTGTAGAAAGCTAATTGCTGCAGTTGCTTGTACTTATACAGATACTGACAATAAAGTTAGCGATAACAGCAAACAAGTCTCTTCCTTATTTTTAGACTTGAGTAAAGCCTTCTTTACAGCTTGTCACAGCAAACGTCTATTTCAATTGTCCTCACTAGGCCTCTCTCAGCCCACCCTTTTGTGATTCAAAAACTACCTGTGCAATATGTGTCAGTTATTAAAATGGCACTCCATGCTCTTTCCTTACCTCCCAGTCCCCACCAGTGTACCACAAGGCTCTATCCTTGGTCCCCTCCTCTTTAACATTTTCATCAGCACCATCTATACTTCCACACAACAGGCCACCTTAATACAATACACAGATGATTCCACTCTCATTTGCACATCTGGCAACATGGTACACCTCCAAATATTACTTAGAAAGCATTAACAGCCACTGAAACATGGCGTCTTAACTCACAACTCATGCTCAACCCCCCAAAAAGACTAAAAAGACCAAAATCCCCAAATCCCTCTCTCATGTAAAGCAAAATTTAAAGTCCTATCTCGATAATACAACCATTAAAGTCACTTCTCATAGAACGTTTTTAGGAGTGATAGTGGATGATAATCTAACATTTGACCTGCATGTGCAAAATTGAATAAGAAAAACTCATCAAAAACTAGGGAAGCTTTACAGAGCCAAAAATGTCTAACCTGCGCAACTAAAACTGCACTTACCACTATTTATATCCTCCCCACACTTTATGGTGCTCCCATCAACTTCACAAAAATTAAAACTTGAACAGTGCTATAACAAAGTTTATAAATTTGCAGAAAATGCCCCCTTCAGAACTCACCACTGTATAGCAGTAAAAAGCCTAAAATGGTTAGATCTGCATGATCAACTAACAGATACACAGCTTCGTACCACCTATAAAATTATCCATCAGCCTGTCCAGCAGTAAAAACCATTCTACACAACTATGTTCCCAGTTTGTCATTGAGATCCAGTGACCAAACACTCCTGTCTGTCTACAACCCAATCAAATCTGCTGGGCATTGTCTGTACTCATACAAGGTTGCTAAGGCCTGGAACTCCTCAATGGTATCCATCAGGTCTATACCCTCCCTGCCATCTTTCAAAACCACTCTGAAATATTTCCAGCTAAAATCTAGCACTGTTCTTCCTCAAAACTAGGATACACTATATCCCTAAATGTGAACGCGTACCTTTTCACTCCTTACACCTCCTTACTCTCCCTTCTTCTCTTACTTCCTTACTGCTATCAAACTCTCTTCCCCGACTTTCTCTCTAAATATACCATAGGCCTATCTTTCCCTCACTTCATATTGCAATTCCTTTTTGTATTAGAAACTAACTTACCATCAATTTCTCTACAAAGTGTCTGAAATTTCTTTAAATAGTTAATGATTGTCATATAACTTGTATTGATTCTTAACCAATGTTTTTATATCATCTCTAATTTGTTATAATTATTTAAACTGCAGTTGTTTTTGTTTTATTTTTCAAATTGTAAAATTATTGTTCTTAAAATGTTTTTGTAATATTTTTTTCTTCCTGGGCTTCCTCTGAAAATGGGCTTCTACCCAGTTGGACTTTCAATGTAATCAAATATCAATAAATAAATAAATACAGCAGTCAGTCTGCACATACACCAACTCTTGGACTGAAGAGCCAAAAAAAAAAAAAACAAAAAAAAAAAAACACTTTGACAGCCACAAGTGCAAAATGAAAGAAAAACTACATTGTTATAGAAGAATTTCAGCAACAATTAAGATATGCTGCATTTAAGTCAGAAAGTCTCAATCCTGCCCTCTACCACCTTGTGCCTGGGGCAGTTACCCCCTCATCTCACCCTTGCTATGCTACTGGTTGCCAAACAAATTCTATGCATTTTCTCCTGTATAAAGTATAAACCGTTTACCATGTATTTGCATATTACAAAAGGCATGAGCATAAGTACGCTTCCTCTTGCTATCTGCCTTCCTTTTCTTACTTTCAAATGGTTTTGAAACAGTTACCCTTCTCATGGGTGAACATAGGGACTTCTCCTATGACTTCCTATAGCTAGAGAGCAAGGATTTAAGAATATTGTAGTTGTTATAGCAATATCCCTAATTCCTATGTTGTGTACTGAGTAGTCTAAAAGGATCCTTCTATTAATTACCACTTTCTCATTTGAAAATTTCTCCTCAGTTTCAATCAAAGGTTTATATTTGCCTTTTGTACCCACTACCATTTCTTCATTACTGCATGTGGTATATGTTCTGGGTATCCACTGTACAAAAGCATAGCTTTGTATGAATCGTTAACCAAGTCAAACTTCTCAACTTTAGTGGTTAACCTTCATGCTGTTTCCAACGTGCTATTTATAATGTTTTTCATTAGCCGACGGTAACATGGAATATTAAAATGCAAAAAACTGTTACTAGCAACTTTCCTCCTTGAAATTTGAGAACATAGTCTATCCCTTTTAACATCAGTTGTTAGTTATAAGTCTAAAAATCTATATACTTTCCTTGCTGAAATTAACTTAAGAAAGCTAGATGACTCATTAGGATTTTCTCACTTCCCTTCCTGATGAAAAAATATAATGTCAATGTAGCAGCAGTAATAATAAAAGCGTATACTGCATTCAAAATTCTGTTTTCCCATTTATTTAGACCTTTAAAAATGAGCTGTTAAATGTGATTATATAGAGTTAATGCTGAAAAGGTAGCTCAGTGATTTGCATCTGAATTGGCACAGAGTTCTTGCTCATTCATGCATGTACCGCCTTCTATATTTCCATTTAACACCCATAGCTTCATATGCATTCTGACATTTCCCTAACTGACTTAGCAGTAAATAATAGGCAACATAAGAAAGAGCAAAGTGTAAGTAACAAAATGACGCTAAGACTGTTGATGTTGGATGCCCTGCAGTGGATATCTTACTGTTTGACACTCGTTAGTGATATTTTCATATTCACATTTATATTTTTATAGCTGTGAGGGCAATGAGATTCTGAGGGGCAGCATGATGGGAGACCACAAAACACATTGTTACTGACCAAATATATTCACTATACTGGACATATTGCCATCTATTTTACACTAATTACAAAAATATGCAATATTTTTCCATGTATCATTTTAAATTTCCAAAACAACGTGACTTACAAACTATTGTATGGAATCAGATGAAACCTACATGATTTTATAAAAAATGTCACTGACGTTTGCATTGTACATTTTTAAAATATTGAGAAATATTCAGTGTTATTTATACAAATAATCGTAAGTACTCCTAATTATATAAACATCTCAGTAACAAGTACTCAGAAAGGAATTTCTCAAGTTATGAAAAATCATGTCCAGCTGAACAAAAATGGTTTGACACTGCATGTCTAGGTTACAGTTTCCAAGCTATAAAAAGCTGTTTGTGAAACTTAATAATTCTGGGTTTCTGTGCATTATAATATATTCTAGTACTGATGTAACAAATGTCAATGTACTAACTTCTATCATTGTAAAGAAGATATTTTGCTGATCACATTGTTGCATGTATCGTTTAATAGCATTTAAAACAAACCAAGAAGAAACTTCGCAGTGTGGAGGATGTGATGTTCAGTTCCTGAATTATGTTATGCACTTAGTTCACCTAATAAAAATCGAACTGTAAAAGGGAACTGTAAAATATGTGCTACAAAATAATCAAACAGAAAATAGTAGGTAGTCCACAGTGGAGTTAAAAATGGAATATCCTTTATTGAAACACACAAACTTCATCCTGGTGAGATGGAGACTCTAATTATGTAGCAGGAGGTTTACTCTGGTAGGTTTTCTGTAAAGATCTGTGTCAGTTTTACCTTGGTCCAAGTCTTTATTAATTTGCATATCTAAGAAGTTTACCGAGGTGAGGCTGTGGGAAGAGGTGAAATGCAGGAAGCTGGTGGCTTGAATCATATAGCTGATAAAATCTTCTAATTTAGCACTGTCTCCTTTACACACAATAAAGATGTCATCAATAAAGCGCAGATACACCGTGATGTGCTGCATGTGTTCTCTGTTGTTATAAACATAATCCTCCTCCCACTTGCCTAGGGCTATGTTGATTAGGCTAGGGGGCCATTGCTGCCTCCATGGCTATACCAGTCTTTTGTTTATAGTAATTTCCATTAAACATAAAGAAATTGTAACTAAGCACCATATCTAAAAGTTTACCCATTCTTTCATGTTGTGCTGGTGTACTATTGTTTTTCCTGTAAGACTCAATCACTGTTTCGATACAATAATTATGTGGAAGTACAGTATATAATGATTTGATATCTGTTGTTAATAAAATACTGTCAGCATCAACTATAACATTTTTTTATTTTCCTTAAAAATCATTAGAGTCTTTTATGTGTGAGATGTTCTTCTCAGCCAGAGGTTGTAACAAAAACTCGAGGTAGATGGCATTTACTGTCCACAAGATATTTCCTTTGTTTGGCTTAGGTTTTTTACTTACTTTTTTCAGAAAATGGTCTTGAATGTAAGGATGTGTGTTGGCTACTAGAGGTAATATATTCCCCAGCTGAGATTTGTTAATGTGCCATGGAAGGCTCACTTTGAATACATAACCTCAAAGAACCAAGATTATGTATTTCATGTTTCTGACTTACTTATTGGATACTCCGACACTGTCGTACCAGCCCATATGTATCCAGTCCTCAAGGACTCTAATATAGAATACATGTGGGGACCATAATCTAATGGTTAGGGATACTGTTTTTTATTCTTTTTTACACTAAACTGTGACAGAAAACCTAGCATGCAGCATTGCCTGGTAACCCATGACAGCATACATTCCCATACGCATATGAGGCTAAGGATAAAACTAAGAATCAGTACATGTTTGTTACCTCACCTGCTCTGCATGTTAACAATTAATCACCACCCAGCATGGGTTGGTAATGACACTATGGAATCCATCACCCATGATGGGACACAGTCCAGTGGTCACTTCAGTACAGCTCCTCGGAGGTGTAGTTAGTCGTTCTCCAGTCTGGGGCTGTTCTCTAATCTGGTCCCCTGGCTCCTCAGCTCTTCATTTGAAGAGCAAAAACAAAAGATCCACTCTGTTATCAAATGAAAAACCCCAGAGGCACACCACGACAAATGGAGCCGATCTGATGAAAACCTTTTTATTCACACAAAGAGCACAAAACAATGGCCACTAAGCGCTTTCACGTTTCTCTGAATGCTTCTTCAGACTTAAAAAGTACTCCTTCTATAGTACATCAGTATAAAGGCAGGTTTAACCAGCTTGCACCAATTAAAATCATCCCATTATATCATTAATTAATGCAGTAATCAAGAATCAATTAAATCATCTCTGTCTAGTAGTGCTTACAATACTGAAGAATGTAGTGTGTCATCACATAACAATGCATACAGAAAGCATATGCAAATGTGTGCATGCAATAAAAACAAACATATATATAGATATATCCACATACACTAATAAAATGTGCATAGAAAATATATATAACACGATGCAACCATATAAAATATGGGCATTCATATAAATGCCCTACATCTAAAAACATGTTTATTCTAGCCATTTAACATTCATAATGTCAGTAAAATTTCATTACCATAAAAATCTGCTGTTCCATATAAAAACTGCTATTCCATAAAAAGTTCAAACTCGTGTATATATAAAAACATATATTCATACTTGTGTACCAAGGTAATAAATAGGGGTCTGCCCATTAAAAGTGACTTGTGAGTAAGGGGTCTATCTTTAAGGAAGGGTTTCAGTGAAACCCTATCATTTAGGCTGTGTAACCTATCTGCTTGTAACCTCAGGATCCATCTAGCTTCCTGCTTCTCAGTCTGGTTCCTGACATCACCTAACCTCGCTGTTTTGTATATTAATTCCATCACCGTAATCCAAAACTTGTGTGTTGTATCTGTATGCATTACATGTCTTGCAAGAGCATTACTCTCATCTTCTCTACTGATGGCATAAGTATGTTCCCTCACATGCTCTCTCAGCATTCTATTGGTTTTACCAACATAGAAGCAACTGCATTTCTGACATACAGCTAGATACAATCATTGGATTTGCTCTTTTGCTTATCAGGGGCACTTTATGCAGAGCTGTGTCCTGTTTGCCTTGATCCACTCTGTTATACTGGCACTCCAAGCCAGATGCACACCACCTCCATGCCCAAAAAATGCACACCACCTCCACGCCCAAAAAAGTTCTACTCAGCTCTGTTAGGCTGCCTCTCCAAGCTAGATATACACACCCACCTTCCTAGCAATCAGTTTGCTACAGCTCACAACACAAAAAGCATTAATGTGCTGAACCCCATTTCTGTATTGGCATGCAAGAATTGCACTTCACAATTGTGCACTCCTAACACCTTGCACCCATGGTGACTGCCCCTTTGCCTCACCCTTGGTATGCTTCTGCCTGGATGCCATACCCTTAGTAATAAGCTGTGCAATGAAAATCACTCTCTTACAATAGTGTATACATGGTGACTGAAGGATAGTTCACTGTCTACGTAGGTTCCCGGGTCCCCGACTACTGGATCAATTTGCAGGGGTGTGTCATCAATGTGATAGTTACAAGGGGCTTCTTGGTTGCTAAAGGATATCATTATATATTTCTTTGCATTCAGTTTTAGTCTATGATATTGACACCAATTAATGGTTTGGGAAAGACTCTCTTGGAGGATCTTGGTGTCCTTTGGGGAGTTTATAACGGCACTAAGTTTGCAGTCATCTGTAAACATGTTCAGCCATAAACTACTTACAGTAGCTTTGACCTCTGAGAAGTAAATGCAAAGAGAAATGGCTCAAGGACTGGACCCTGGAGTACACTGCTAGTGACAGATGTTTTTAAGGTAGTAGCGCAGCCCTACCCAAATTTTTGGGTTGTATTTGTGAGCCAGTGTTTCCTTTTAATGACTTACACTGGAACTGATATTTAGCTGTGAGAGTTTATCTATGTTATCTGAGTGCTGGATGCTGTAGAATGACTGTATGAGCTACTAGATATGCAGTGTGTGCTGATCTACCCCAATCCATTGTTTCAGTAACCTTCTCAAAGAAGTCAATCAGATTAAATAGGCAGGATCTGCCCTTAAAAATCCAAACTGGCTTGAGCCTAGAGTTTGTAGGTTACCTGCATCCTTATTTTTTAATTCCATAATGATCCTCTCTATAGCCTTACAGATAAGGCTGGTTATACTTATGGCTTTATAATTTCCTGGGTCCATTAACATACCACCTTTGTGCAAGGGGGTAATAGCTGCTGTTCTCTATTCATCTTTCACAAGCCTACTTTGAGGAAAACCTTAAATAGCCTGTACAAGGGATCTGACAGATCCTGTTTCAGACTGGCCAGTAAGCAACATGTTCTCTGACCCTATAGAAGCAATGTTCTTGGCCTTGGATAATGCCTTGCGGATTTATTCATAGGAGATTTGAGGGGTGCAGATGCAGATATGAGATATGGGAATCTAGGGGGGTAAGGTTAGAGCTAAATTTATCTGCTCATAGATTGGCTACGTCATCTGGGTCTGCATATGTGATATCATTTACCATTAGCTCTACACAGTGTTCCACTGGCTGTGTCCTCTGGGTCTGCATATGTGATACCAGTTACCGTTAGCTCTACACAGTGTTGGGCTGGCTGTGTCCTCTGGGTCTGCATATGTGATATCATTTACCATTAGCTCTGCACAGTGTTCCACTGGCTGTGTCCTCTCAGTCTGCATATGTGATACCAGTTACCGTTAGCTCTACACAGTGTTGGGCTGGCTGTGTCCTCTGGGTCTGCATATGTGATACCAGTTACCATTAGCTCTACACAGTGTTGGGCTGGCTGTGTCCTCTGGGTCTGCATATGTGATACCAGTTACCGTTAGCTCTAAACAGTGTTGGGCTGGCTGTGTCCTCTGGGTCTGCATATGTGATACCAGTTACCGTTAGCTCTAAACAGTGTTGGGCTGGCTGTGTCCTCTGGGTCTGCATATGTGATATCATTTACCGTTAGCTCTAAACAGTGTTGGGCTGGCTGTGTCCTCTGGGTCTGCATATGTGATACCAGTTACCATTAGCTCTACACAGTGTTGGGCTGGCTGTGTCCTCTGGGTCTGCATATGTGATACCAGTTACCGTTAGCTCTACACAGTGTTGGGCTGGCTGTGTCCTCTGGGTCTGCATATGTGATATCATTTACCATTAGCTCTACACAGTGTTGGGCTGGCTGTGTCCTCTGGGTCTGCATATGTGATACCAGTTACCATTAGCTCTACACAGTGTTGGGCTGGCTGTGTCCTCTGGGTCTGCATATGTGATACCAGTTACCGTTAGCTCTAAACAGTGTTGGGCTGGCTGTGTCCTCTGGGTCTGCATATGTGATACCAGTTACCGTTAGCTCTAAACAGTGTTGGGCTGGCTGTGTCCTCTGGGTCTGCATATGTGATATCATTTACCGTTAGCTCTAAACAGTGTTGGGCTGGCTGTGTCCTCTGGGTCTGCATATGTGATACCAGTTACCATTAGCTCTACACAGTGTTGGGCTGGCTGTGTCCTCTGGGTCTGCATATGTGATATAATTTACCATTAGCTCTACATGATGTTGGGCTGGCTGTGTCCTCTGGCTCTGCGTATGTGATATCACTTACTATTAGCTCTACACAGTGCTGGTGTTTTGTTTTTAAGTTTTATGACATAGTTCAAGAAGGCTTTGTGGTTATCCTTTGTGTGGGTGGCAATGTTTACCTCATATCTGTTTTGAAAGATTTGATTTTGGTGCAGACTTCCCTGTTATGTTTGCCAAGAGATGTTTCTACAGCTTGACAGTTGCATTTATTTTTATGTGTAATGAGTTTTCCTTTTAGTGTAGAACCTGTTTATATTTGGGTGCCACTACATGGGTTTATTTTAGAATTTGCCATTGTATTGACCTCAGAGGTAGACAGTTGCATTTAAGCAGCTATTCATTTTATTTATTATTATTTATTTGACATTTGTTAACCTGGTTAGTCCATCTGAGCCAATGGCACATTTTCAGTGGAGCCCGAGAAGAAAAGCTCCAGCAATACAAACATAAAAAGATAACACAGTAGGCAATACACAAAACCCAAGAAAAACCAGTGCAGCAATACATCATAAGCAAAAATTACATATGCAGTAATCAGATAAAATGAAAAACTGTAGAATTTGTCAGTAAAGGATTCTGGCTAAGCAGTGGGGTCATTGAGCTGGACGGGATGCTGGATTTAGCCAGGTCATCACTCAGTTTTAGTAGATTAGCCTTGGCATAATCTCTGAATACAAAAGTATTAGATAATGCTTCTGGCTTCAGTCAAGTTGAACGTGATTAAACTGTGGTCTGATGTGACAAGGGAATGAATTACAGTTGGTAGGGAACAGAGCTGTCTCATATTGTTAAGGACCAAGTCCAGGATTTTATCACTTCTGAATGAAGTGTGGACTAACTGCTTCATCAGGTTTGTAATGAAGTCCAGAAATCTTTGATCAAACATGGTGGAGGATGTATATGTCTCCTAATTTATGGAAGGGTAGCTGAAGTCCTCAAGAAAAATGTTGTTTAGCTTAATGCACAGGGACTTCATACTACTTAAGTATGATTTATGGGAAGAAGGATTCACACAGGCGGGTCCTATATTTAGCCATGATATGATAAAGGGTCTCGATAATAGTACATTAGATGTGGAGCTGAAGTGTTCTTTTTTTTTTACAGATACAGAGACCCTGCCACTTTTAGTCCCTTCATCTAGTGCAGTGGGCCTGAAAGTGTGGTAGGCATTGAAACCCTGCGCTGATTGGGTGCTGTCAATGATCTGGAACCAGTTCTCCACAACAATGCATATATCAATGTTAGTCAGGGTAAGGGGTGCTTGTAGAGAGTGGAGTTTATTGTTAAAGCTACAAGCAGTGAGCAGCAATACCTTTCTGTTACCCAGATTCTGTTTTGTTATGTTGGAAGCACAGTGTGGGTGGACAAAATTTTAGCTAATATAAGATAGCCTTGGGGAATAGGTACAGGCCATCCCTGGCAAAGCAGTTAGGAGTGTCCACCATCTCCTCCCAGGCTGATTTATATATATATATATATATATATATATATATATATATATATATATATATATATATATATATAGGATCCCTCCCTTTGAATGGCATAAGAAGCTAAGCTAATTATTTAAGTCAATAATCATTGTTGGTGATGTTAAAATGCTGCTCAAGCCTAGATTCATACCTGTCTTAGGTACATGTTCTTAGAGCCCCATCATGTCTCTCTTCATATAGTCCAGGGAGGTACATCTCAGGTCATTTACTCCCACATGCACTATGACTGTCATACATGTACTTGTGCTGCAAGGACTTGAGTGTTTGCATGGTGTGGTGAATCCTAGCACCTGATAGGCACCCGACCATGACCCTCTCTAGCACAGCCTGGCGAGAGGTACATCAGTGTATCGCACAACAGGGAGGATTGTGTAGAGGTTTGCCTTATGGGCTTTTGCATTGAGACACTATGACTCTGATTTATATTTCAGTGTGCTGCCTATTTGTGAGGTTGATGAGGGCACTTGTTACTTAGGTTACATTTGGGAGACTATTATGGTTCAGGTAGGTTCATTTTAAGAACTCAGCCTTTGCAGGTGTATATGTTTGGTCATATGGTTTAGTTACAAAGGTTTAGTGTGGTGTTTTCTGGTATTGACAACTTTCTTGTTACTGGTAGTTTGTTCATTTGAGAGTTTTGCTTCCAATAGCATTAAATAACTACATCTCTCACACACTATGTCAGTTTGTTTAAGCAGTAGCTGGTTGCCAGTAAATGTGAGACAATTGCTATATTGTCTCAGATGCCTCAGGTTACCCATTTCAACTATGCTGGCTACAGAGGTGGTTGGAAACTGCAAATGCAAGGTTCCAGGTGCTAATGTGAGCTGAAAGGGGAGCGGCACCCATGAGGTTTGGAGTTGATTAATGGGTATGGTGTCTCGTAGTGGAGATGATGCTGGTTAGAACACAACTGCATACAGCTAGGATTAAATGATCCTTAGCATCTTCCCTCACCAGAAGCTAAACAGTAGCACTAATCCCAAACATTTTCCTGAGAAGTAGTATTAACCCAGCGTTTGCTGACTTCAGTACACTTGCAATATTCTTCTCTTGCTAGATACCCTGGATACAACCTGGATGCAACAGACAACCAAGCTGCGTAAAGACCCTGAAGAGGTCACTCAGTGACATCCCATACGCATTTCCCAATCAGAGACCAGCAAGACATATTTATTTATCTGGGTATAAAACTCCTTTGCAAATCTATCTGCTAAGGGGCTGTCTGGGGTTATGTTGTTATTACTGAATTTCAAGAATTCACTATAGAAATTCGGGAGATTTGTGTGCTTGAAGTCTTTAAATTCTGACATATTAGTTTCATGGTGTTTTGATAGTTTGAAGGAAAAGGTTACCAGTTTAGGTTCATAGGTTAGTACTAGGCTAATTGCCCTTGTGAGCCATTTTAAGCCTAGCCAATTACCCCATGTGAGAATCAAACCTGACCGTTGTGTTTGTAAGGTAAACACCTTAACCATTATGCCACCCTCCCATGGTCTGATCTAGTCAGAGATGGACTTACCATGGGATTTGTACATGATGACATTATAAGTTCATAGGTTTATGGGCAGGTACTAGGCTATCAGCCCTGGGGCCTATATAAGCCTAGCCAAAAAGGTTCCCTGGCTTTCATCACCCAAGAAAATTATTTTCCTGTACCCCTGTCAAGCAGTGCCGCAGAAGTGATCCCCGGGGTGACTTTTCCATCTCCCATCCAGTTGTCAAGATTTTTCTTAGAGGGCCAATGAGGAGCTTTGCTTGACATGATTGGGTAGTTTGTTTTAGAGTATGGGAAGTCTCTGGGACAGGAATCTATCCCTCCAGCATGTTCTGTTTATTGTGGTGACAAGGTTTAGGCCCCTGGAGCGTGTGGTTCAGAGAGATTGGGATTTCTTTAAGTGTAGCATTTCCAACAGCTCTGGGTTTGACATAGCTTTGTATGTTAGGCAGAGATCGCTTCTGAGTAGGCAATACGCGATGGAGTAGAGATGGAGTTTTTTAAGACAGTCTGCGTATGGCATCTGTTTGAGGCCAGTAATCCTCTTAGTGAGGTATTTCTGTGGCCTTTCCAATTGTTGTAGGTGTCTTGTGAGATACATGTCAAATGGGACATTGTACTCTATAATGGGTCTGATGAGGGATGAGTAGAGAGGAACAATGACCTCCTTTTTTCTAGAGGAGAACCCTTTTGTGATGAGGTGTGCCACGTAGAAGGATTTCCTGACTACTGTGGCAATGTGGTTATCAAAGGAGAGACTACTGTCCACCTGTGTCTTGAGGTCTTTTATCACTCTTTCAGAATTTAGTGAGCTACCACCTATGTGGTAGTTCATGGGTTCTTCCCAAAGGAGATGACAATGCACTTCTTTGCATTGCACTTCTTGGCCTTGAGCTTGAGGCCATGACTTTGACACCAAGCATCTGTCTCTGTGAGGCCCTTTTGTAGAATGTCTACATCATTAGGTGATTCTAGTATAGCTCCTGGTTTGCAGTCATCTGTGAACTTTGTTAGCCAAAGACCTTCTGTGTTGGCCTGCACTTCAGAGAAGTAGATGCCGAACAGAAGAGGACCCAGGACCGAACCCTGTGGTACTCCACTCATCACTGGCCTGAAGTCGGACTTGGAGTCGGTTACTTTTACTGTGTGGGTTCTGTCAGTGAGCCAGTTGGCCACCCATCTTGTGACATAAGGATTTATGCCCAGTTAAGTGAGTTTATCTATAATTCCAGAGTGGGGGATGGTATTGAAAGCCTTGATGAGGTCAAGATAGGCTGTGTGCACTACCTTGCCCTCGTCTACGGCTCTAGTGACTGCTTCAAAGAAGTCAGTCAGATTTAGTAGACATGATCTACCTTTTACAAACCAAACTGAGTGGGGTCCAGGGTTTGGGGGTTACCTATGTCTTTGTTTATAAGCTCCAAGATGATACGTTCCATGGCCTTGCAGACCAGGCTCATCAGGCTAATGGGTGGGTAGTTTCCGGGGTCTGTGGTGGCACCCCCTTTGTGGAGTGGGATAACTGTCACTGTGTGCCATTCAGTAAGCACATAGCTTGAGGTGCGGCTATGACTGAACATGGTACTTAGGTGGAGTGCCAGTTCATTCTGTAGTTTGTTCAGTATGCAGAGTGGGATGTTGTCTGGTCCCATGGATGCTGTGTTCTTGGCTTTGGAGATTGCATCTTTACTTGTTCATCCATGATTACAGGGGCTTTGCATTCTTTTGGTATTAAGATGGGCCCTTTGGAGGGTGAGAGCGGGGTAAAGTTAGCACTGAACCTATCTGCCAAGATGTTGGCAATATCGGCTGGTTCTGTATATTTAGTGCCATTGTGCTGTAGCTGAGAGCAGATCTGAGGGTTGCCATTGAGACTCTTCACATAGCTGTAGAATGCTTTGTGGTTGTCTTTGGAATCAGTGGCGATTTTATTTTCATAACTGGCTTTGGAGGATTTTATGAGGGATCTCAGCTTCTTGCTGAGGCTGACCAGGGAGTTCCTCCAATCTTGGGATTCTACTCTTTTTTTTGCAACAGCCTCTTTCTTCTGTTGTAGAGTTTGTTTATGGCAAGGGACCACCAGACTGGCTTCCTTTTTTTGGAGGATAGTGTCTTGGTTCTGTTGGGGATGGCACAATCCATGCACTAGGGCATGTGCCTATACAGTGCATTTGTGTAAGATACAGCAGTCGTACCTCTATTTTCCATCTGCATGGGTGCCGTGAAGTTTGCCACTTCTGTCTTAAGAAGCATGAAGTTGGCTTTGGAGTAGTTTTTGATGGTGGTTTCCTTAATGGGGGTGGGGTGGGATATGGATGTCTAGGGTGATTAGCTTGTGGTCAGATCTGACTAGTGAGGAGTTGACCTCTGGTGTGGAACACTGGTTACCCATATTGGTAATGACCAGGTCCAGGATATTGCTGCCCTTAGTGGGGGTGTGTACAAGCTGATCCAAGACATTGGAATTTATGAATTCCATAAAACATTGAGCGAATGAGTTGGTACATGAGTAATTTTCCCATTTGATGGTGGGGTAGTTGAAATCGCCCATAATTAAGGTATTGGGTTGTACCTTAATATTTTCCTGTATCTTAAGAAATGAAGAGTGTGAATCCTGGGGCTTGGTGGGGGATCTGTAACAAGCTACAACCTGGATTGCAGTCTTGCCCACTGCTTTGCACTGGGATAATTTTGGATGCATTATGCTGAGCAACTAGCCTGGAGGTGTGGATATCCTTAATGAATATGGACGCGCCTCCACCTTTAGTGTTTCAGTCCAGGTTAGGTGGCCGAAAGGTGTGGCATGAGTTATAGCCTGGTAGTGCAGGGGTGCTGTCTGGAGCCTTGAACCAGGTCTCAGTCACTGCACAGATATCGATGTTCTGCATTTTAAGGAGTACATTATATTTATAAGTACCAGGTCAAGAATATGTTGTCCTGTAGTTGGGCTAATGGTAATCTAATCTGCTGAGTTATTATTAATTAGATCTATAAACCTCCATGCATATCCTACATCATATGTGTATGACTCCAGTCAAGTAATGGGTAGTTAAAGTCTCTGAGAATGATGGAGTTCTTATTCATGGAGAGTTCATGCGTGATATTTAGGAACCTGACAAGCTTCTGGTGTCGTGAAAGGTTTCCTGTAACAGGTGATAAATTGATCTTTGATTTTGTTCAGTGTGATTTGGAGTTCAGTAAGTTCCATTTTTGGGTCTCCTGGAATCTGTCAGGAATTTATATGGTCTCTGACAAATATGGACAAACCGCCAGAGCTGCCATTGTAACTTAAGGCATAGTAGGAGCTAAATCGAGAAGTGGAGGAAGGAATTTCTGGGCATTTCAATCAGGACTCAGTGACTATACATATAACAATGTCTTCCAAATGCAGGATTGCCTCAAGGTTCAGTAGCTTGTTGTTTAAACTTCTGGCATTGAGAACAGCCACTTTAATGTGTCATCTTAACCCTTGCCTCTAATTTCATGTCTTGATGGAGGCCTTCAAAAGACATGAGTGAGGTTCTTATGGGGGATAATTGTTGTGCCAGGGTTGATGACAGATAAAGTAAAGCTGATTTCTGTCACTGAGCTGAAACATTAATTTGTCTTGTTTTAACCCTTGTTTCTAGCTTCATTTCTTGAGAAATGCCTTCAGAAGACATTTTTTGAGGTTCTTATAGGTAGGAATTAAGGTACCAGGGCTGATGCCAGGTGAAGGAAAACTGACTTAAAGATGTTATACGTTTCTCTCTCTCTTTCTTATTTCCTACTAGTAGTGCATTTTGTCTGCAAAAGTGTCTGTAACATCGGGTGCCATATTCAATAACGCACCAAGTGTACACTGAGTGTATGTGATATATATTCATGAATATCCCTACCACATTTTTTTGTGCTTTCTAGTCACTCCGAAAGATTACACAAAGTATTCATATACTCTACACTTTGTGCTAATATTTATGAATCCCTGTCAATATTTTAAGCTGCAAGAAAATCTGTAGGATAACTAAAATTAACTGGAAGAAGGTGTGAAATATGCCTCTGCTGTCTGCTCACTGAGAACGATGTACACTTAGTGTAGGCTTTATTGAATCCTGCTTTGGGACTTTTTCTATTGTAAGTGAAAAGGGGATGAAAGGAAGTGCTATACATGAATCTGCTGTTTCAAATACAAAATATAAACTTTGTTATCTCTTTGTGATAGCAGGTCATAAAATGTGTTTACAGCCCACTTCAGGGAAGTAACTGACTAAACTGAAACATAAAGTGGGCATTAAAATGCAACAGTACTCGTAGTGTATAGTTCTGAGCTTGTACCAATTAAGGGCAGTAACTCTTTACCAAGAAACGGCTATAACATTGAATTAACTTTAGTCAGATTTTGACTGGGCTTCTAGAAGTTACTAAGAGACGGCTTTAATATTGAGTTAAATGTAGTCAGATTCTGTTTCACAGTCTTTCCAATTTAACTGAACGTTATTTTATTTTTTCATGATCAGTTTCTTACTCCATTGTACATTTAATCTGTAACTGCGATGCTTGCCTTAGTATTTAAGAAAAGTTTATTTATTCACTTTTAAGTTCTTGGGTCTGGTTATTTAATATGTATATACTACTGATCTTTATTAACTGAAAGTTATCATTTGCCACTGTAAGTTAATGTGTTCGTGTGGCTCTTAAATTAATTTTGATTTATTCCCAGTGAAAATCTGTATGGTTTCATTTTTGGATTAATTAAGAGCTGCAAGCAACTGGTGGTCTTTGACCAAATCCAGAGTAGTTGGCAGTGCTACCATGCAAAGAAAAAAACAATGGAAACTTGGAGAATTCTGACAGCCTTCCTGGTAGTTGTATGCGTGTATGTGGGTGAAAACAATAACTTGTATAAAAGCCAATTATCATGTGTCAGGGACACTGGGAGACATTGTAATTCACAGAGTAACTGGTGAGAAAGGGGGGTTGTGGTACTAGGTCAAAGACTTAGCTCTGAAAGTGGCCTGTTTGCAGTCAAATGGGGGGTGGTGGCAGATTTTAAAGGCTCATGCCCAGGGGAGCATTGCATATCCCTTCTATGCTCTTTGGGCCAGGATGCATTTTTGTGAATTAATTATTGAGGCAGACCTGTGTGCGCTTTCTTTGTTCCTTTTATTTTTAACCTGTTGGGTAACAGTGGTAACTTGAGAGCCCACCCTCCGATGCCGGACATTGTGCTCATATTTGTTAGCAGTGTGCGCCACAATACTTACATATATTTGGTTGGCACTAGTGAGATTCAAAGCGCATTCACTGGTCCTATTTGGTGTTGGTGGGATTCAAACTCCATCTTTGCCATGTTTTAGTGGCAGTGACCTTTTTGACACACTGTTTATAATGCTTTCCTAATTTGCACTCTTCCTAGGGAAAAAAAATAATAATTCTTGTTTCCTGCCTTTCCTGTAACTAGTCTAGTCCAGATACAGATTTGCTGTATCCAGGACTGTTTGTAAGCTTCTGAGCCCCTCAAGCCTTTCTGTGTTGGAGGGAAGCCTTCTAGCTTATTAGTGGGAGTGGTAAGCACTAGGTAGCCTATCTACCACAGGAGGAGTCGTTTCTGGTCCAGAATTTGTAGTTTATTGGCTGTTTGGGCAGTTTTTTTTTTCATCTGTTTCAACTTTCTGGTTTAAAAGCCCACATTATGCTTCTTTCCTGCCTTTCCTGTAACTAGTCTAGTCCATATACAGATTTGCTGTATCCAGGACTGTTTGTAAGCTTCTGAGATGTGTCAAAGTCTGCTCTTCAATTTTTCCCTTAGATCTGCTAGTTTTCTCCTTTCCTGCACTTTTACTAGCTTATTAGTCTAGCACTTTACCATACCAGACTTCTTGTAGCAATTATTGTAGCACACAAAAGTGCTACCAGCACTAAATGTTCTACAAGGAAACAACTCCAGTACTGATTATTAATGCCCACCCCTCCAGGCATGTCTAAAGGTCATTTCCTTGTGCTTTCTCCTGTCAACCTGGTGAACTTGGACATCCTGAGGCAATGCATCAACTGCCTCATATACACCAACAACCCTCTCCTCTTACCTCCCAACACTTGTGAGAGATGCACTTATATATCCAAACTGGAAGCCACGCACTCTCCAGCCAAGACCAGAATAGCTGGTCAAGAGAAGAAGGTTAACACTTGGACCACATCACATGGAGTACTTAGCCCTCCAGAACACACACCAGCACTGCCTTCACATAAAAACACAAACCACACACCCACTTTCATGGAGGCTCTCAATAAAAATCTACCCAAACAGCAGAGACCTCCAAGGAAGAAGCGCACTCGACCACCACAACACAGCACTAATCATGAGACACATAACTCTCCTAAACAGTGTGCCACTCAACCAAAGCCCCTAAGGCAAAATAGCATGCCCAGCACACAAGTCATAGGTGACTCGATAGTGAGGCCCACTGATGTCCCACTCACTAAGTTGAATAAGGAGAAAGTAACAGTCAGCTGCCTGTCAGGTGCCAGGATCTGCCATATAATGCACACACTCAGGTTCCTCAACAACAGGTACAAATATGACTCTGTCATTGTACATGTGGGTGTGAATGCCCTGAGACGTACTTCCCTGGACTACATGAAAAGAGACATGGAGGAGATCTTGGATTATGTAGCCCAGGCCGGTATGACCCTAGCCCTGAGCAGCATCCTACCATCACCCAGAATGATACCACAGTACAAGTAGAAAATGATTGATTTCAACAATTGGCTAAGTTTCTGGTGTCATTCTAAGGGGATCCAGTATCTGTATGCCTGAGATGACATGCTTGACAAACCTGGATGCTTTGCCAGAGATGGCCTGCATCTGTCACCTCTGGGCTTCCGGATACTGGCCAAGGCTCTTGCCAACCCTATAGTGACTTTTTTAGGCAGTGTTCCAAAGACCAAATTACCACCATAACAGCTACAAGCAAATGCAATCTGAGGTCATGCTGCTCAATGCTAGAAGTCTAAATCTCAAAATGCACTCGCTCAAAGCACTCCTTAAAATGGAGAACATCAACATTTGTGCTGTAACAGAGACCTGGTTCAAGGGAGCAGAAAGCACCCCTGCACTACCAGGCTATAACTCATTCCACACCTTTCGGCCCCAGAAATTGGACTGAATCTCCAAAGCTGGTGGTGTTTCCATATTCATAAAGGATGCACACACCTCCAGACTGGTAGCCCAACATAATGCATCAGAGATACTTCAGGTGCAGCTAACATTGGGTAAGACAGCGATTCAGGTCGTAGCCTGTTATAGGTTCCAAACCATGTCCCAAGACACTCACTCCACATTCCTAAGTACCCAGGATAATATTAGGGTCTAACTTAACACTCTCATACTGGGTGACTTCAACTACCCCTCCATTAACTGGGAAAACTACTCTTGTAACAATACAATTGCCCAATGTTTCCTGGTATTCATTAATTCCAATGACCTGGACCAGCTTGTTCTTACCCCCACTAGAGGTAGCAACATCTTTGACCTGGTCATTACTAACATGGGCGACCATTGCTCTACACCAATAGTTAACTCCTCCCTGGTTAGATCCGACCACAGACTAATCACCTTGGAACCCCCCTCCCCCCAGCAAATGTAACTACCATGAAAAACTTCTCCAAAGCTAACTTTGGGCTCCTAAAGACAGAGGTGGCTAACTTCATGGCACCCATGCAAATGGAGAATAGTTGCATGACCACCAAATCATACACCAATGCACTGTATGAACAGGTACACAAAGGCATGGATCTTGCCATACCCAATAGAACCAAGACGCTCTCCTCCAAAAAAAGGAAGCCAAGCTGATGGTCCCCACCCTAAACAAACTCTATAAAAGAAGGAGGAAACTGGTGCAGCATAAGGTGAAGTCCCAAGATTAGAAAAACTCCCTTATCAGCCTCAACAAAATTTGAGATCCCTCATCAAATCCTCTAAAGCTAGCTATGAAAACATAATTGCAGCAGATAGTAAAGACAACTGCAAAGCCTTCAATAGTTATGTAAAGAACCTCCACGGCAATACCTAGATTTGCTCTGAGCTACTGCACAATGGTACCTCCTATACTGAGCCAACAGATATTGCCAATATACTGTCTGACAGATTCAGTGCCAACTTTACCCCTGTCCCCCGTAAAAGGACCAATCACAATACCAGTAGATTGCCAGGCACCCAGTATTACTGCTGCACAGGTTAAAACAGCACTGTCCAAGGCCAAGAATACAGCTTCAATGGGACCTGACAATATCACTGGCTGTGTTCTACATGAATTACAGAGTGAACTGGCATCTCACCTGTGTGCCCTGTTCAATCACAGCCTCACCTCAGGCTTTGTCCCTACCAAATGATGCACTGCTATAGTCATCCCTCTCCACAAAGGAGGAGTAACTACAGACCCTGGGAACTATCAGTCCATTAGCCTGACAAGTCTGATATGCAAAGCAATGGAATGCATCATCATGGACTTAATAAACAAGGATATAGGGAATCTCCAAACTCTAGATCCCACACAGTTTGGTTTTTGTGAAGGGTAGATCATGCCTGCTCAACTTGGTTGACTTCTTTGAGTCAGTCACCAGAGCTGTGGATGAAGGCAAGGTGATTCATACAGCCTGCCTTGATCTGGCCAAAGCCTTTGATACCATTCCCCACTAAGGAATCATAGAAAAACTCAGTAAGCTAGGCATCAACTCCTATATCACTAGGCGGGTTGCAAAGTGGCTCACAGATAGAACCCACAGTGTGAAAGTAGCTTACTCCAAGTCAGACTGCCGACCAGTTACGAGTGGAGTCCCTGGGTCCTCTCCAGAGACTCTGGCTGACAAAGTTCACAGACGATTGCAAGTTGGGAGCCATTATTAATTCCCCAAGTGATGCTGACATCCTACAGAAAGGCCTCACTGAGACCAGCAACTGGTGCCAGAACCATGGCCTTAAGCTCAATGCCAAAAAATGTGTCGTCATCCCCTTTGGGTAAAACCCAGTTCCCATGAGCTACCACATTGATGGTACTCCACTGAACACAGAAGGCCTTATAAGAGATCTGGGAACACAGGTTGACAGCAACTTTTGACCACCACACTGTTGCTGTGGTCAGAAAGTCCTTCTATGTGGCACATCTCATTACTAAGGGTTTTGCATCCAGGAAGAAAGAGGGCATTGTCTCCCTCTACTCTTCCCTCATTAGGCCAATCAATAAGCACAATGCCCCATTTGGCATATACCTCACTAGACACCTGCAACAACTGCAGAGGCCAAAAAAGTACCTCACAAAGAGGATCCTAGGCCTTAAACACTTGCCCTGTATGGACAGACTCAAAAAACTTCAACTATTCTCTGCCTCATATCGCCTGTTTAGAGGCGATCTCTGCTTGACTTACAAAGCCATGTCTGACCCACCTCTGTTAGAAATGCTACATCTAAAGAAATCCCAATCCCTCTGCACCACACGCTCCAGAGACCTCAACCTCATTACCACAATCAACATAATGTGCTGGAGCGACAGGTCGATAACCCAGAGACTGTCCATGCTTCCTATACATGTCAAACAGAGCAGCTCACTGGCCCTCTTCAAAAGAAATCTTGATGAGTGGATGGGAAATAGAATAGAAAATTCACCCTGGGGATCACTCCAGTGGCTCTACTCAACAGAGGCACTGGAAACTAAGGTCGGGTGGCACGATGCCAGGGTAATCCTATGGGCTAGGCTTGTAAAGGCTCCAGCAGCATTAGCCTAGTACACACCTATGACCTATGAACCTATGAACCCATCCCATAATATATAAACAGGAATCCAGATGGAAAGCAGAATGGGCCAATGGCCTGCTGGAGAACAAATTATCACATCTGTAGTGGTCTATCTAATACAAGCCCATATCCCAATAATGTCATCTGTTGAGGCCATAGAATAAAGTGAACTACAGTTCTTTTTGTTCAAGGAGAACAACTTGATCATTTGAACTGCTTACAAATGCCAATTGTATGTCTTCAGTATACACAGGAGACAACACATCTAACAGATAAAATACATTCAATAAAATATGCAAAATCACCCCTTTTTAACATTGGAATGTATTTATACAGTTTAATGTTGTACAAACTAGTTCTTTGTCTTTTTTTTTACTTCTCTGTACCTTGAAATAGTTTCTTGAATGTCCCTCTTATATTCCTAGAACAAAAAAAACCTTCCACTATAAGACTCCATGCTGCTCTTTTATGTACAAACATTTGGCTGCTCTTCCTATCCCATCTGGCTGCGGATGTCAGCACTCATTGAGGTGGTTAATGGAACCTAAACTTTTCAACAACAGTGTCTGTCGACTTAAAGCAGCAACATCCATTTAAACAACCTGCAGAATACATGCAATACATTTTCTTCTAGACATTACGTGATAGTATTGAATTTTGATCCGATGTCTAAAGCTGTCCAGTTACTGTTCTGGTTCCTTAATGCTGAGATGTTTTAACCCATTTCTCATCTTCCTTCTCCATCAAATTTTTATCACTTAATTATGAAAAGATTAATAAAACAAAAGTCATAGCTCCATTCATTTAAGCTCCTTCTGTCAAAGATGTTCTGGCTGACCATAAACATAGTCTTCTTTCTCTCCAGGAACCTTCTGTGAAATAAGGAAACTGCTTGGATGGACTCTGACCTACTGATTTTCTACTTTTTTTCTTCCTATGAACATGCAGCAGCTGTCACATGGTATCTTCTGATCTTTCTCAGCTCTATAGTCACGGTCACAACACCCTTTATTGTCTCTCACCTTTATTATTCCTTTATTATTTCCCATCTCCCAAACAGCTGACCAGACTTTGTCCTTGATAGCATATAAATCCAATCAAACTAAAATTGATTAGGCATCTGCACTTTTTAGCTATGTGCAAGGAGTACCTGATATACTCTTTTATTTTAATGTGGTGGATTGCATGTAGGAAATGTAGTAGTTTCCCCTCTTCTCTCTCTTTCCTCTAGTATTCTTAAAAATCTCAACATTTTTCGCTATGTAATGTCTGCAAGAAAATGTCTTGGTCTGTTACTTCTACAAGTTGATTAACTGGTAATTGTTTACTTCCATGTTGACCAATTTTAGCTTCATAGACTCCAGTTAAGCTTCCATAGAGCCTTGTCTTTGATTTATCTCTTTCGCGCCTGTATCTAATTATGTTAGATGGCCAGTCTGTACAGGCGATGTAGCGTCTACTTCTTTTATATGACCGAAGTGTTCTGTCAGCTTGGAAGTGATTGACTGACGTTCTACGATGATCTGTTTGACACCATCCTCACTTTTATTGTCTAATATTTCTTGAAAATCCTGGGACTTGACTTCACTATGTGGACACTCACTATTTCCACACACAAACACTGGACCTCTTGCTATTTCTGGCTTAAAAACTTGGACAAGCACCACCCCCCCAACACTACCCAGATGACACATAGCCCACAGACTCAGTGTGCCACTCAAAAACAGCCCATAAGGCAAAACAACGTACCTAATACTCTAGTCATAGGTGACTCTATAGTCAGGCACACTGATGTTCCACTCACCAGGATGAACAAGGAGAAAGTCACCAGGCTGAACAAGGAGAAAGTTACTGTCAGCTGCCTGTTGGGTTGCAGAATCCGCCACATAACACATCCACTCAGGTCACTCCACAACAAGTACAAATACGAATCTGTCATTGTCCATGTTGGTGTGAATGACCTGAGATGTACCTCCCTGCACTACATGAAAAGAGACATGGAGGAGCTTTCCGATCTTGTAGCCCAGGAGGGTATGACCCTAGCCCTGAGTAGCATCCTGCTATTGCCCAGAATGATACCACAGTACAAGGGCAAAATGATTGACCTCAACAATTGACTAAGCTTCTGGTATCATTCTAAGGAGATTCAGTATCTGTCTGCCTGGGACGACATGGTCGACAGACCACTAGCTAAGGCTCTTGCCACCCCTTTAGTGCCTTTTTTAGGCAAGATTCAAATGCTAAATTCACCACTGTAACAGGTACAAGCAAGCAAACTCTGAGGGTAATGTTACTAAATGATATAGGTTTAACCTCAAAATGCACTCACTTGATTCACTCCTTAAAATGGAGAACATTGACATCTGTGCAGTAGCAGAGACCTGGTTCAAGGCTCCAGAGAGCACCCCTGCATTACCAGGCTATAATTCATACCACACCTTTTGGCCACCTAACATGGAACGAAACACTAAAGATGGAGGTGTGTCCATATTCATTAAGGATATCCACACCTCCAGGCTAGTTGCTCAGCATAATGCATCTGAAATTATCCTAGTGCAACTAACACTGGGCAAGACTGCAGTCTGGGTTGTAGCTTGTTACAGATCCCCCACCATGCCCCAGGATTCCCACTCTTCATTTCTTAAGATACTGGAAAATATTGAGGTACAACCCAATACCTTAATTATGGGTGATTTCAACTACCCCACCATCAACTGTGAAAACTACTCATGTACCAACTCATTCGCTCAACGTTTTCTGGAATTCATAAATTCCAATGCCTTGTATCAGCTTGTCCACACCCCCACCAGGGGCAAAAATATCCTGGACGTGGTCATTACCAATATGGGTAACCAGTGTTCTACACCAGAGGTCAGCTCCTCGCTGGTCAGATCCGTCCACAAGTTAATCACCCTAGACATGCATATCCCACCCCACCCCCAGTTAAGGAAACCACCATCAAAAACTACTCCAAAGCCAACTTCATGCTTCTTAAGACAGAAGTGGCAAACTTCACGACACCCATGCAGATGGAAAATAGAGGTACGACTGCTGAATCTTACACAAATGCACTGTATAAGCACATGGATCGTGCCATCCCCAACAGAACCAAGATGCTATCCTCCAAAAAAGGAAGCCAATCTGGTGGACCTCTGCCATAAACAAACTCTATAACAGAAGGAAGAATCTGTTGCAAAAAAAGTAAAATCCCAAGATTGGTGGAATTCCCTCGTCAGCCTCAGCAAGAAGCTGAGATCCCTCATAAAATCCTCCAAAGCCAGTTATGAAAATAAAATTGCCACTGATTACAAAGACAACCACAAAGCATTCTACAGCTATCTCAATGGCAACACTCAGATCTGCTCTGAGCTACAGCGCAATGGCACTAAATATACAGAACCAACCGATATTGCCAACATCCTGGCAGATAGGTTCAGTACTAACTTTACCCCCTCTCACTTTCCAAAGGGCCCGTCTTAATACCGGAAGAATGCAAAGCCCCTGTAATCACGGATGCACAAGTAAAGACCACACTCTCCAAAGCCAAGAACACATCATCCATGAGACCAGACAACATCCCAGGCTGTGTACTGCATGGACTACAGAACGAACTGGCACCCCACCTAAGTACCATGTTCAATCATAGCCTCACTTCAGACTATGTGCCTACTAAATGGTGCACAGTGATGGTTATTCCACTCCATAAAGGGGGTGCCACAATGGACCTCGGAAACTACTGCCCCATTAGCCTGACAAGCCTGGTCTGCAAGCCCATGGAAGTATCATCTTGGAGCTTATAAACAAAGACATAGGTAGCCTCCAAACCCTGGACCCCACTCAGTTTGGTTTGTAAAAGGTAGATTATGTCTACTAAACCTGATTGTCTTCTTTGAAGCAGTCAGTAGAGCTGTAGACTAGGGCAAGGTAGTGCACACAGCCTATTTTGAGCTCGCCAAGGCTTTTGATACCATCCCCCACTCTGGAATTATAGATAAACTCACTAAACTGGGCATAAATCCCTATGTCACAAGATGGGTGGCCAGCTGGCTCACTGACAGAACCCACACGGTAAAAGTAGCAGACTCCAAGTCTGACTTCAGACCAGTGATGAGTGGAGTACCACAGGGTTCAGTCCTGGGTCCTCTCCTGTTCTGCATCTACTTCTCTAAAGTGCAGGGTAACACAGAAGGTCTTTGGCTAACAAAGTTCACAGATGACTGCAAACTGGGAGCCATACTAGAATCACCTAATGATGTAGACATTCTACAAAAGGGCCTCACAGAGACAGATGTTTGGTGTCAAAGTCATGGCCTCAAGCTCAATGCCAAGAAGTGCATTGTCATCCCCTTTGGGAAAAACTCAGTACCCATCAACTACCACATAGGCAGTAGCTCATTAAACACTGAAAGTGTGATAAGAGACTTTGGGACACAGGTGGACAGTAGTCTCTCCTTTGATAACCACATTGCCACAGTAGTCAGGTAATCCTTCTACATGGCACACCTCATCACAAAAAGGTTCTCCTCTAGAAAAAAGGAGGTCATTGTTCCTCTCTACTCATCCCTCATCAGACCCATTATAGAGTACAATGCCCCATTTGACATGTATCTCACAAAACACCTACAACAATTGGAAAGGCCACAGAAATACCTCACTAAGAGGATTACCGGCCTCAAACAGATGCCATATGCAGACCATCTCAAAAAACTCCAGCTCTACTCCGTTGCATATTGCCTAGTTAGAGGCAATCTCTGCCGAACATACAAAGCTATGTCAAACCAAACTGTAAAACTACTATAAAAAAACAAAAAATAGCCAAGGCTAGAAGGTACAAAAAATAATTTAATGTGACAGTAAGCACTTTCGTGGGCACACATACACCCACTTCTTCAGACTGTTCAACAAAACTAATACACCACATTTAAGTAGCTAACAAGATAAGCACATGATGGTCAGATGTTTAAAAAGGTCCATTGGGACTTAGAAAACAATCAAACAACATATAATTAAAACACAGCTTATAAAATGTTTAAATACAGATATAGTATAAAATCTGGAATTACCAAGAAACTATATGCCCCTAAACTACATTAGTTTATACAAAATGCACATTCCAAAGGTAAAAATAACATTCTAAAGATAAAATTACTATCTCATCAAATTTCTTAGTTTTAGATTGCAAGCTATAGAGCACATATCATTGAACCCTGGGTATCTGAAGGCGTCTAGTCTGAGATGCCAATATAATTCTCGCTGCTCTAGCCATAAAGAAAATGGTCCTCCTCTAATATGAGAACAGATCTGGTCAAAAATCCTAAAGGAGAATGAATGGCCAGAGTTATTGAGTATATGTTTAGCAAAGGCATTCTCAGCTTTGCTGTTCCTAATAGCATATTGATGTTCATATATGCATTTCTTAAGTTTCCTATCCGTTTTACCTATATAGAAACCTAAGCAGGAATTACACTTAGCTAAGTACACACACCCCTTAGAATTGCAGTTGTACCTCCCCTTGCAAACAATATTTGTATTATTAACTTGGCACAAGGAACCAGTATCTATGAATCTGCAAAAATTGCAGGCTTCACACTTAAACATACCCTTAGTCTTCGGGGTTTGTAACATGCTATTACCTAAGAGGTACTTCAAATTGCAGCACCTCCTAAATACAATATTGGGAGTGACGGGTAATCTTTTCTGCACATTCTCATCCGCAATAATAAAATTCCAATTTCTCTCCAAAATGTTCTTTTTATTTTTTATTTAACATTTGTTGACCAGGAAAGTCCGACTAGGTTCCACAGATCCTGTTTTCAGCGGAGGCCCAGGGAGAAATGCTCCAGACGCATGTCTTTGGAATGTGGGAGGAAACCGGAGTACCCGGAGGAAACCCACGCGAATGCAAGGAGAACACACAAACTCCACACAGAAGGCACCCCGGTGGAGAATCGAACCAGAGAACCTCTTGCTGTGAGGTGACAGCATTAACCGCTGCACCACTGCGCCGCCCAATCAATTATCAATTCTTAATATAATGCACATCACTACTAAAAGTGGTGATGAATGAGAGAGAAAAGTCAGGGCTATGGTTAACTTGCTCAGTCCTATCCTCCATAAACACACCCAAAGAGGGGCTACTACTGTAATTGTTCAAATATAAGCCCTCATCTGTTTCAGAACCATTCAAAACAGCTCTAAAGTTTCCAGCGCTCCTGTTAGAGGTAACCGCATGTATCAATTTATCTAGAAATTAATCTGGGTAACCTCTGTTCATAAATAGGGTATGTAAAAAAGTACATTTCTCCTTAAAATCTACCAAGTTTGAAACTATTCTGGCTGCCCTGACTAGCTGGCCTTTCACTACGGATTTTTTCTGATGCATAGGGTTTGAGCTGGTAAAGTGGAGGAAAGAATTTGAGTATGTGTCCTTCCTGTGGATGGTGGCCACATACTTCTGTCTGACCCTGTATATACTAGAACACCACCATATATATTATATTTTGATTGCCCGAATTTCTTCCCATGTAGTTGTCTCACTGTATTAAAAATATATATTTTTAACCTATATAGTTTTAACCTATGCAATACGAGCATTTAAACCATATGTTGCACATTTTTATGACAGTTGCTAAATTGTGTCATATAAGAGTTTAGGGTGTGTTTTTACAAAGCTGCCAATACTTTGTTATATGGAACCTAATTTAGGATTCCATGTTTATTGTGCATTTGTTTATCTTTTGTTGACAGTTGTGTGATTGCACATGAACAATTATTGATGTTTATATTTATTAGAGTATTGCCAATATATATTAGTTATTTATTTATTATTTATTACTATTTTAAGCATGCAATTTGCACTTTTATATGGTTTTCAGCTCAATGTTCTTTTTCGATACACTGTTTCTTTAATTAGAACTTTGTGCTCTGCCAGGAAGTGATGTCATTTGAGAGGGAGATTTTCAGTGTTTTTAGTATTTAAACTCTGTTTTAATGTTCAGTTCTTGTTTGATAAAGTCACCTGAATTGTATAATTGGAGAGGGAAGTGCTTATTATTTTACGTTGGTGAATACTGATAATCGTTTTTATTCTAATAAAGGACTGTTTTTACCATTCTGCATTGGTATACACTTGCCAGTGGACTCCATTCTGTTTTTTTGATTTACTTCTTGGTTTCTTTTCTATCATGTACTAGTCAGCATTAGTATGAAAATATGAAGAGATTTAAAGTAAACTACAAGCTAATAAACCTAGATGTTGGAGTTCTTGAGGGTATCACAGATTTTTAAGGAAGATAAATTCTCACAAGAAATGCAAGATTAGTTATTTATTTACTATTTACTGCATTTGTTTACTGGGATAATCCTGATGGGCAGAAAGCTATGACGTTTTAGTGGATGCCAAGGGAGAAAAGCTCTGGAAAAATTACAATGTTACATAAAGAACACAGTAAGCAGATGCATACAAGTAATTAACAAACATTAAAAAAAAATAAAATAAATGGAGTATCATTAATAGAAGTATAGTGCAAAGAGCTATGAAAAATATTTGGAAATGAACTTGGTAAAAGGGGGAAAAATGAGCAAATGGAGGATTTGTATTAAGAGAAGAGAAAGAATGTTTTAGGATAGGTAGAAGGAAGAAGTGGGAGAGGTAGAGGAGAAGGAAGACATTTTGGATCAATAAATGAAGATACAGATTTTACAAATTAAAGAAATTTCTTTATATATTTATGAATCATCGAAAATAAAAGGTTTAGAAAGCAGACACAAAGAAGAGTTAATGAAAAATAACCAGACAAATCTGTTCATATTTAAGATAGCTACATTAAATACAATGAAAAATGTAAACTGTTCCATTTAGAGCTATTTTAAATACTATTACATGAAAAGAGAAGATTGTTCTCAGTGCACATATGCAAATCCTTTGTAAAAACACAACTAAATATTTAAACATGTCAACAGTTTGTTAAAAGCACTGAGTAGAAATGGATTTATAAAAAGCACCAAAAAAAAAAAAAAAAAAATTCGGATAAAACAGATTTTTCTCCCAATTTATATTCTAGCTGGGCATCTGAGCACAACAGTTTATGGCAGAAATTATTGTATGGATATCAAACTTAGAACACATAATATAAACTATCAGCGAATACTAATCTTTCAGTGGAGAAATAAAATAGTTTGGATGAATTAGTATATATTTTAGAAAGCAAATGATTAAAATTAAACTTAGGTTTTCATATTTAAGTTAAGTAAATAAAGAAAGGAGAAATAGCCTTGTTTGGTATCTGTTTTGATAGGAATGTTTATTTGAAAGACTATTGCTTGCTCAGAAATAAACGGTGGAAATCTAGGCTAGCTTTTTTGTATAATTTATAAAGAAAGAGGGGAAACCGTATTTCACTAAAACTTGGAAAAAAAAGATCACGACTAACCCTTTTAAATGCTTTCATACTTTTCTGATGAAGAAACAGAAGTTTGGTCTTGAGTTTTTCTATAGGAATATCAACTGTCTGCAGGACAAAATAATTTTAGAGATTAGTATCTTTAATCTGCTAGATATTACAACAGAAAACGTTATATCATAAGTGATTAATCAGTTGACCTATAATTTTAAGGTCCAGATATATCTAAATTAGGGTTAGGAAGCAGAGACATTCTAGATTTGTTCAAATAAAACCAGTAATACCCCACTCCTGAACATACTGATAATCTTTTAGGAGGACTTGGAATAGTGTGAGAGAGGAACACTTTCACAATTAAGATGAAAATTGCATGGCTCAGGTATCCTAAAGGGCTTGTGGTGGTATATTGCTTTAACATTTCTTTCAGATGTATTTTTTTTGTTTTAAAATCTGCTTGAAATTAGAAGAAATAACTTTAATATTAAATAAAGTTAAAATAATTCTGACAAAATATTGTTCCTTAAATTAAAAAGATCAGTAAATACATTTATTATTTTGTTCAAATAGCATTCCTTAAAGTATCTAGCTGGATAAAAGCATCTGGTTAGACATACAGTCTGACCTTATTTTGAGTATTTAGCTGCTAAACAAAGTTCATTCAGGGAAAGTCAGGATGTAATTCAATAGTTACTTGAGTCTGTCATTTATTGGTAAACTTCCATCTAAGTTTATTAAACAATTATGAAACTGTTTATTTCTGAAAGAAAAGAGATTTGAATTTAATGGTTGTTTACTTTGGACTTTCCAGATTTTCTATGGCAACAGGTGTTAGTAATTATATATTCTCATATCATGCATAGATTTAAAAGTGGCCCACATCAGGTGTGGTCTAACAGGTAAGCCATTTAACTCATCTGGAAAGTCTAGAGACCTCAAGATCTTCTGAAAAGAGTGATGTGGCCTCTGAGTTTAGATCACATTTGTATTATTTATTTTATTTTTATTTTACATTTATTGACCGGGATAGTCTAACTGGATATATGTCCATTTTCAGTAGAGGTCCGGAGAGATAAGCTCCAATGAGAACAATATCAAAAATACAAAATAACAAAATCATATATACAAAATTGATGTAAACAAGGTGCAATGCTTTTACATTAGTGAGACTAATCCAATAGGTTAGAAGTTGATGACATATAGCAAAAAGTGCAGGTATAAATAATATTATTCAAATGCAGTTGTAATACCTAGTGTATAGAAGAGAAGGCAGCTGATAATATATATACAATATATACATACATATATATATATATATATATATATATATATATATATATACGTAAATATGCAGGTATAAGTAGTATCATTCACATGCAGTTTTAATACACAGTATATAGAAGAGAAGGCAGCTAATTATGTACACTTTCTAAGTACAAATGGTATTTACATTAATAAAATACAAGAAGATGTAAGTAGTATCTAGAAGTAGAAAGTTAGTTGTACTTAGGAAAAGGGGTAGATTACTCAGAAGAGGAGGGTAGGCTGAACCTAGTAGCAGGGCTAGTTGATCAGTCAGGTTCAGTGCAGGGGCACAACCAGTGTGTTTTGAGGAAAAGTTTCAGTTTAGTTTTGAAAAGTGATAAAGAGGCTAGTGAGGAAAGTTCAGTGGGGAGAAGGTTCCAGGAATTTCCAACAGTATTAGAGAAGAGAGAGTTTCCAGCTCTGTTGTTTGATTTATAAATATCGACAAGATGTTTGTGGGATGAATGCAAGGTCTTCAGATTTTTGTAGGGGGTGATAAGGGTAGATAGTATAGGGGTATTTGTTGGATGGTGAAGGGTTTTATGGACAATGGTCAGTTGGTGGAATTTAATCTGATTTTGTAGTTCCAGCCATCCTAGCTGTTTTAGATTAGAACAGTGGTGGGTTCTAAAGGGGTTACCTGTAGCAAATCTGGCTATATTATTGTAGGCAGTTTCCATTTTATTAAGGTTGTTTTTTCGATAGATTAGTATAAATAGGTGAGGCATAGAGGAGAGGTGAGATTAGATGGGTATGAGCAATAGTTATTCTAGCTGCAGGAGAGAGGAAGGGTTTGATCCTGTAGAGAGAGCCTAGTTTTCTATTAACAGTTTTTATAGTGTTGTTAATATGGGTGTCAAAGGTAAGGTTGTTATCTATGGTGATACCTAGTAGTTTGGTGGTAGTATCTGGGGATATGAGAGTACCATTATTGGATGTGACTGTGAAATCTATCAGGGGAGATTTATGAGTTGGGGTAATAAGGAGGAGCTTAGTTTTTTGGGGGGGTTCAGAAGGAGAGAGTGTTGTGTGAACCAAAGTTCAACTGCGTTAAACACATTTTGGGTAAGGGAGTTAAGTTCTGATATCGATGTGCCTGAGCATATCAGTGTGGAATCATCTGCATATTGCATGCATGTTGGTTGAGGGATTTCTAGGTGAAGGTCATTGATAAATATAGAAAACAGGAGAGGTCCTAGTATGGACCCTTGAGGGACACCAAGGTTAATGGGGAGGTTGGTTGATAAAGTGTTGTGCCATTGTACTGCCTGTTGTCTGTTACCTAAATAGGACTGGAACCATTTTATTACTAGTGGCACTAGTAACAGGGATTTGAGGATATTTATAAGTATCTGGTGATTAACCATATCAAAAGCCTTACACAGATCTATAAACAGTGCAGAGGAAAGCAAATTGAGGTTATGATTTTTGTTAATACAGTCAGTAAAGGAAAGAAGGCAGTAGTAGTGCTGTGGGAGGGTCTGAAGCCATGCTGGCAGTTGGAAAGTAAATTATTTTGGATTAGGTGGTCTAGCAATTGCTTGTAGATGCATTTTTCCATGAGCTTCGCTAAGGGAGAAAGTAGAGCTATGGAACAGTAATTGGAGAATTCAGTACAATTTCCACCCTTGTGAAGGGGGAATAACATGGGAGACCTTCCAGATTCTAGGGATGTGTCCTTCAGGGATGGTTCTATTAATGAGAATGGAAACAGGACAGGCAGTGGATTTGGCTGCTATTTGTAGATATTCAGCGGGTAGTTGGTCTGCTGAAGGAGAGCACGGTTTTAGTTTTAGTAGAAGGGGAAGAATATATGTAGTTGGGACTGGTTGGAAGACAAATGGAGGGGGTGGGATAGTGTTAGATTTGGATAAAGTTAAGTTCTGAGTTGATAACTGGCTAGCAAGAGTTTGAATGGTTTCAGTAAAAAAGGAATTAAAGGCATTGGCAGTTTGTATGGGATTATCCTGGTCAGTGCCTTGTGGGTTTGGTGTGATGGATTGACCTGGGTGTAGTAATTGGTTAATAGTCACCCAGAACTTTTGTGGTTTATTATGGTGATTTTGCTGGAATTGAAGGTAGTAGTTTTTTGTCAGACAGTATAGCTTGTTTAGTTTTATTTCTCAGTTGTCTGACGTTGTGCTGGTCTACAGGGTCTTTGGTTAAGCGGTATTTAACCCAGTACTTGTTTCTGAGATGATTTTTTGCTTGGTTTCTTTTGAGAGCCAAGGGGCAGATTTAGTTCTCATTCTGACAGAGTGGGTTGGAGCATGGTGGTCTAGTATGGCTAGGAATTTAGAATGAAAGTGATTAACAGCTTCATCCAGAGGGATGTGTTTCAAGGGGGACCAGTTACATGCTCTAAGTTCTCTTGGAAAGAGATCAGGGTTAAAGGTTTTTTTGGTTCTTATAGTCTTCATAATTGTTGGAGTGGGTAGATTGGTTTTACGCCTGATGATATAGGTAAGTGATCACTAATATCATCAGGGAGGGTCCAGCTTCATAGGTTTGGGCAGGATTATTGATGAGTATCCAATCTAAGGTACTTTCCTTCTTATTAGGCTTGTTTATCCTGGTGGGAGAGGTAATGGTTTGCTTAAAGCCAAATAGGTTTATATGGGTGGTGGGGTGGGTATTGCTATAGCTCTTCCAATTGATATTTAAATCTCCTAGGATTACGGTTTCTTGAGTTAAGTTTTGAGATAACCAACAGAGGGTATTTTCTACAGTGGTAATGTTGTTACCAGGAGGAAGATAGATACAGATTATGTAGATGGATTTGCATCTGTTAAGTTGTAGCTTGGTAATAAGAATTTCAGCATTAGAATCTTGGGGTGGTTTGTAGTCATAGATAGTAATCTGTAATCCTGATTTAAATAGGATAACTATTCCACCTCCCTTTTTAGCTGCTCTATCTAGTCATAAGATATTATATCCAGGTGGGATAATTTCATTGTCTTTAGTTACAGGTTGTAACCATGTTTCTGTTAAGCAAAGTATGTCAAAAGAGTAGACATCCAGGAGAGCATGAAGTTGTGCAATCTTATTATTTATACTACGTATATTGAGGTGTGCTAATATGAGTGAGTTTGGAGGTTTGGTGAGGGAGTGAATAGAAGAAGTGCTGGGGTTGAGGAGGTGAGTGGTAGTTGAACTTGTTGGGCCTGGGTTAGGGTGAATGTCTCCATCTTGTAAAGATAGAAGTAGTATTTGTAGTCTAGGATTTGGGAATTTGTTATATAGATTAAGGGATTTTCTGGGGTTGTGAGAAATACATCTAATGTGGACTATCCTATAGTATTTTGCTAGTAGATAGCTGGGTGTAGATGTAGTATTAAAATGGTTAGTAGAGAAGGAGAGCTAGTTAGCCTGTTGGGGTAGTGAAGGTGTGGATATAATGGGTGCTCATAAGAGGTTAATAAGTAGGCAATTGTTAAAAGTGGTAGAAGTGCGAGTATGAGTAATCTTTGTAAGTGGACTGGGGAGTTTAGCTTATACATTTGGATGGATAGGTTATTAGGTTCCTACTATAGTCACAGGGTTATACTTGGTGTGGAGAGATATAGGTAGTGGGTGTGGTGGGTAACGATAGGGAGTGGTATGTGAATAGGGGGAGTTGGAGTTAGTTGGCCAATGGAGATGGACTATGTGATTGGTGGGAGTGGGAAGGGGAGTGGTTAGGTAGTATAAGAGTAGGACCACTGGGGGTGGGTGAGAATTGGGGATAGGTTACATGAAGAGACTGCCAAGTGGTACAAAATATTTAAAAACAAATTGTATCATGTCAATAAAATCAATAAGGGAGAAAAAAGAAAAAAAAAAGAGAATAAAAGCATATACAAGATCATATTTCATGAATGGATGGATATGATAGAAAATCATGTTTCTTGGAATGAAAATGTGTATAAAGATCTAGTAAGCTGAAAGACTGAAATCAGTCACACATAATATCAGTTATCAAACAGGAAAATGTACAAGCCTGGCTTTCTTGTTTTCAGATGGCTCATCCACTGCAATATAGTTACCTGTTATTATAATAAATGTTTTTTTTAATGTCTAGGAGCGATATAACTGGCAAGAGAAAATGTGTTTACTTGTTTAGAGGTACATAAATATTCAGCAATAAAATAATACAACTTAAAGAAAGGGTCTATACCATATATTCAAGGTTTGAAAACTTCGAACATTAAATAATCAAATTTAAATGTTTGAAGTTTCAAACATCAAACATATGATTAAAAAAAAACCCAAACCCAAAACTAACTGTTGTAGGCAGGGGAGCAAGCCCCCTCTGCACCCACACCCCCCCCGCTCTTTAAATATACCAACTCTGAGACTGCACTACAGTGCAGTAAGGGAAATCTTCCCTTTACCGCGTTATAGTGTGGTCTTGGAGTTGGTATATTTAAAGAGCGGGGGTGTGGGGGTGCATGGGGCTTGTCCCCCATCTTACAACAGTCAGGTAAGTTCCCGTTCCTTTTTTAATCATATCAGAGCTGGACGTGGCAGAGCTAAAGATGCTAAGATTTGCACTGGATGTGATGAGGGTGGACAGGATTAGGAATAAGTACATTAGAGGGTCAGCCCAGGTTGGAAGGCTTGGAGACAAAGCCAGAGAGGCAAGATTATGTTGGTTTGGACATGTGCTGATGATGCAGAGTATATTGGGAAAAAGATGCTAAGGATGAAGCTGCCAGGTAACAGGAAAACAGGAAGGCCTAAGATAAGGTTTATGGATGTGGTGAGAGAGGACATGCAGGTGGTTGGGGTGACACAGCAAGATGCAGAGGACAAGAAGAAATGGAAACAGATGATCCACTGTGGCGACCCCGAATGGGAGCAGCTGAAAGAAGAAGAAGAAGATGTTCGATGTTTGAAACTTCGAACATTTAAATTTGATTATTTAACATTCAAAGTTTTCAGACTTTGAACATATGATATAGACCCTAAAAAAAGCTATGAAAAGCAAGAAAGTCATACATTCCTTCAGAATCTGCACCAGAATCATTGCAATCTGCAATCAGTTATAGAATCTCCATCATGTTTGCGTTTTGCAGAAGCAGTGATGATTTTAACCCATTTTTATGTCAAACAATTGTTCTTATGGGTCTCCAAAACCATGAAGATGTGACAATAACTTCATAAAAATAAATAAAAAAGGAGAACAGCTTCTTTTATAGACACTGTTATACCTCCTGTATCTGAAGTTGTTAGATGCATTATCATTATAGGGATGCTGTTAATATAAATTAGAAACTCCATTTATGAGAAAAATGATGATGCCCTGTGTGACGATCCTTCTCTGGCTCAGTAATCAAGGAGCTTGAATCCTCACCACTGACACTGGAGAGGGACATGCACTTAGAATACAAATGGATACACTCAGTATTTCAAGCTATAGACCTCTTTGCATCAAGCCCAATTTCCCTTAAGAGCACACAAGGAACACATTCCGCATGGGGTCTGGATTTCCCTATATCTGTCTCCCTCCAGGTCCCCAATAAGACTCCCCACTGGTACAGCTATAGGGTTAGGTCCTCAGCTGAGTATCCAAGCCAAGTCCTCCAGCACCCACTCTGTGAACCCAGTGCTTTGTGTCCCTGCCCCAAGTAGCTGACACACACACACACTGTGAGATTTGATTTTTCAAACACACAACTGGGAAAGCCTGGCACAGATTTACCTGCTGTGCCCCCTTTCTGCCCAAAGTATAAGGTATTTATCACTGCCACCAGACAATCCACAATCAGCTACTCCAAGGCCCTTAACAAAGGGTGTCCAAATATACTGTGTAATATTAATACTAGTACAAATGGTAGTAGTTGACCAAGACAGATAGGTCTATTGTAGTGGCTCACACAGTGTCACCAAATAAATATAAGCATTCTCAAAGGTTAAGTACTTTTAAAAAGGGACCATCCACAATGAAAAGTTTAACTATATTTAATAATAAATAATAAAAGAACAAGAAAATACTAAATATATATTTATAGTAAACCACAGAGTTTAAAACCACAGGAAATATTGAAAATAACATTGATCGACAGACTCATGCAAATAAAGAAAAAAACACTCTCTAAACTAAGCTTCACTATATTCCTGACTGATTATAGGAGGATTACTATTTCCTAATAACTTACCTGATAGAGGAAGGCACAATGAAATACATTAGCATTCTTTCTAGTCAAGTTCCCTAAAATAGAATACTCAGATATTACTCCCTGTAAAATATAATATCCAAGATAGCTTGCAGAATTAACTCATCTGGTAACCTGATTCTGGGTTCTCACAGTATCCACCTTTGAAGCTGAGACAGGAATTTAGCATAGACGGCTACAATACACATCTAAATGTTTATGGCAGTGCCTGGGGATTCCCCTCTTTTTACTGAGCTAATGAATAAAGGCTTCTTCGAGACCCACTGTCTCCAGTCCTATTCAACACGGTGAAATACAGTTTTAATGGTTTAATAGCTCATTTACATTTCTCTTATTATTCTTAAAGTAAGCTAGCTGGTTAACCTCTGCTGTCCCAGTATCATCTATTAAAACATATACATTTAATGCAGCTACAAATAATACATGTACATTTGCTTTCATTCCAGCAGGATGCACTTTTGATACATTTTAACAGAAGCAAACCTCACAAATTCATTTTCAGCACAAGCATCTGTACAAACCAGTTTGATATACAAATGACATATAATTATTTACAAAATTCCAGCTAGCTGTCCTGGCACAAGTCATACATCCACTGCCCTACTTCTGGCAAGGTTGGCAGTACCTCCTATCATCACACCCTGGTAAGGATTTAATTATTGCAGTCACAAGAAGCCAGGATGCATGCTCCAGAAACCCATACCTGAAATGAAATATTCCATCTGGGAGCATTAGTTAATACAAGAAAATACATTCCTTACAGGAGATTAAATAAGGATAAATAAGCTAATAAGTATTGTTTAAAGCAAATCATTAACCCCTTCCTAGCACCCCTAAGCCAAAAGATACAACCACCCTTTTAGGAAAGACGCTATTAAATATAAAGTTAACCCTAATTGTTTCCAAAGCTCAACTGCAGTTGTGAGTGATGTAAACCTTTGTAACTTGCTCTTCACACCCTCATATGCCATGATAGGTTTGCACAGTATCATGTATGGGAGATGTGCAGGAATCATCCACAGAGAGGAGAAGGTGCCAGAATGGGAAGTGAAGATGGAATCCGCATACATATTCAATATGGCATGACAAAGGTATTAAACGGGTAAGGGATATGACAGGGATGGTGGCCACACAGAATTCTGAATGCAGTTAAAAAGTGCATTACACAGGCTAATTGTAGCCTTCTGCTGCGAGACAAATGCAATGCATGATACAAATAATCCCTGCAAAGGTTGGGTCACAGTTACATCACATACTACAAAAAGATGGTAGATCAATATGTAACTTTTCTCTCCAGCAACAAATATGACTTCTATGGATCTGACCAGTCCAGATTGTGTAGCTTTCCAATGTTAGTGTAGGTCATTTCACGTCTGTATGCAGTGCGGTTACAAGACCTATGTGAAGGAAACCAGTGAGCCAAAGGGAAGCAGCTCCACTGAAATACAGCAAATGCATAACACGGTGCAACACGATATAACATGTCATCACACACTAGCTGGTCTTTAATGTAATGTAATATAAAGTAGCTGTGTGCAAGTGTGTGTGTGCAAGTACGCGTGCCTCTGTGTTTGTGATATGTACATATGTGTGTATGCATGCTATGTACATATATGTTGAGTTCCATGGTATGTTCATACATGCGTGTGTGTGTGTGTGGTGTGTGTGGGTGTGTGAATATATGTATGCATGTTTGTATACCAGCATGTGCATATGTGCACCTGTGCTAGCATGACATGTCTGTGTGTACCTTCATGTGCATATTTGCTTGCGTGTGTGTGTACCTTCATGTGCATATTTTCATGTGTGTGTGTGTACCTTCATGTGAATATTTGCTTGTGTGTGTGTGTGTGTGTGTGTGTGTGTGTGTGTGTGTGTGTGTGTGTGTGTGTGTGTGTGTGGGGTGAGAGTGTACCTTCTTATGCATATTTGCTTGTGTGTGTGTGTGTGTGTGTGTGTGTGTGTGTGTGTGTATGTGTCACTATATCTGGTTTCCTCTTAACACAAATGCCACCACAGTTCTGTTTATGACTGACAGGGCTCTGAGTACAGCATGAATTAGTGCCAGCACTCCGCAGACTTTGCTTTACAAATCTGGTCGGCATTTACCGCATGGCTGCCTCCAGCCTTTCGTTATCACCACAGTGTGCAATTATTTCTGGCATTTCTCTGCATCCAGTCCCAATTTCTTGCCTAAGGCATACAGTGATATTAGCATATGAGTATTTATATCCTGTGCATCACATACTCTAGCAAACTTTTTCTCTGATTAGCTGTAACAAGAAAAAAAAATCATAGCTTGTGCAAATTGCTTTGTCTGTATCTTAGGCAGCCTTGCCTTCTGTCATATGGCTTTGCAGCTCCAATCTTTGCCTATTATTTGTAGCATTCTCAGTTTTTTCCCTCATTGTTTTGTTCCACTTGTCTTGGGTGACATATTGCTACAGCAGCATTTTGTGTTCTGTGTTTCTAGTTCAGTGGTGCGGTACAGTTTGTATTACCCTGGTACATCACTTGCCTGCCATTAGAATTTGACCTGCAATTCATTTGCAACACTTTTAGCACAATGCTTTGCAACAACTAGATAATAGAATTGTATTACCTTGTTGTTTATTGGTTAAACTATTAAAAAAGTGCCGATGAGCTGCAGTTTCAAACCTTCTCACATTGAAATACTTACAATATAGAATGAAACCTTCTCACATTGAAATACTTACAATATAGAATGAAACCTTCTCACATTGAAATACTTACAATATAGAATGGACAAGCTTGTTTGCTAATTCTAGACAGAAAGAAAAAGGACATCAGTGTAATAAAAAAGCATCGCATCTTAGCTAAACCAGCATATGTGCATTAATTGTATAGTGTTCATAAATTTATTTTACTGTAGTTGTACAGTCCTGGCCAGCATTACTATAATCTAATTAAAAAGGTTACAGTTTAATTTAACCATTGTTAGCCAGTTCTTGCTAGGATTAGTGCAATTTAACATTTGTTTCACCAGATTACGTTATTACAACAGAAAATCTGCCCCCTAAAAGTAAAGTGACTCTGAGACGGCCAACTTTGCTCGTCAGGGTGGGATGTTGGCATAATGGTCATGGTGTTTACTTTACAAGCACAAGGTGCAGGGTTTGATTCTCACATGGGGTAACTGGCTAGGCTGAAAATAGCCCAAAAGGGCAGTTAGCCTAGTATGAATCAAGCAACAGTTTTCTTTTAATTTTTATAGCAAAAAGAATTTGGTTTTGCTGAAGCAGCTCTTTCATAAAGTTTATTTACCTCCTGGCTGAAACAACTAAATAGTATTTCTGTTAATAAAGCCATTCACATTTTTGAAATAACTTTAGGTTGCATATACAAGGGATGCAGAGACATACATGGAGCTCAAGAGAATGTACAGGGTACTGAATCTGTAACCAGTTACAATCACTTCGGTACGTTAATAGCACTCTAATGACATCACATCTGGGTGGGCCAAACAGTAATGTTGTGGCGATACGCACGTACAGCATACAAAACTGTTTAGCAATGTGGCTTAATTAATAATGTCAGTGGCTGCACACAAATGCAGGCACAGAAATGTTGAGTATGATGGCAGAGAAGGGTCATTTGTTCCCTGGAGGAGCCATTTCCCAATATGTTGGTTTGGACACACTTTACAGCTAACAGACTGCCAGTGTGTACATAAGTATAGAGCTGCTTTTGTTACAGATAAGTTTGAACTCTACTACAGTTTTAGAATTCACTCTCTGCATAAAAAGGCTGTTCCATCTGTGTAACCAGTGCTGCAAAATAAAAACAAACAAATGAGAAAAACAACTTTCCTTGCACCTTCCTGCACTATTAAACTGCCTCGTGTGTCTTTCCTTCTGCTGTGCAGGTCTTTTACTTTGGAAGTTGGTGTGTTCTTTAACTTAATATCTCTGTAGCTCCTGGATATTTATGAGCTTTACCTTTTCCTCCCCCTCCTACTCTCTCCCATCTGAAGAACTAGCTCCAAATACCTTTGTTAATTAGTCTTTGTTTCAATTTAATTAACAATTCGAGATGGTTGCATTTTTTTCTTTGCTTATATATATTTACTCTCTATGAATATCCTACTAAGTTTAACTCCCCTACTCCTATACTGTAAATAGAAGTAATATGTCCTCACTAGCATAAACTTTCTCATATATATTTTTTGTTTGCACCTTAATTCTGTATGTACTTTTTTTACTAACCATTGTTTGCTTTCTTTTATTTAATAACTTGTTGTACTAACCTAAATGTGGAGCTTTTCTCCCCGGGCCTCTGCTGAAAATGGAAATATATCCAATTGGACTAGCCCGGTAAACAAATGTAAAATAAAAATAAAAATAAAATAAATAAATATTTCTGACAAGTTCATCACTTCCCTCTTGTCCTTAACATGTGTGCATTACTGTTGTACAGGCTGTCTTCACATTTCCTGGAACACGTCTTTCACTTTTTAGTTGTCCTGGTTTTTCTTTACTAAATACATCTAATATTTGTGTGGGATTTGCAGACTCCAGCTGGTGTCTCATGTTCTATTAGTGCACTGGAATAACAGGTTTCTTACTTTGATGGGTAATGCTTTTCCCATATTTCATTGGATCCAACACGTTAGTTTCTTTCTCTTTGTTTAAGCTGTTTTCTGTTCTTTTACTTTTTTGATTCCTAGCTTTGTGCATATTAATATATTTCTTTTAGTTGTTGACCTAGCTGGTGATATGATTCCTTTTAGACCTTTTTGGCTACAGCCCAGACCCAGGAAGTACATGAAACAGCAGCTGTATCATACCTGACGTATTGTGGTGCACACACCATTTTAACTCCACAGTTTTACATTATAAATATTTCAGCCTCAATCCCAGCTGCCTACTTTTCTAGAATATTTTTGTTTTCAAGCTGTATTACCTCACACTTTGTCTTATCTACCAGATGTTTGATTCTTCCATCTGTGGCAAATGACATCCCCTCTTATACACAGTACCCCATTGTGCAGACTTCTTACATAAAATGCCCATTAAAGCTACTTTTTTGGTTGTAAAACAGGCCACAAATGAGTTTGTTATCTTTTTGTGCTAGTGGTCTACTGGTCCACCATTAATAATCCCACATATCTGCTGCCACAACTGTTACTGTTGTTTCCACTATCAATACTTGCCTGAGTATTATGTCCACAGGCGTTTCTTAGTTTTCCTCAACTGTTCTGCATTTCTGTATATGCAGTTTCCCATTACCCTGGTATTGTAACATCAGTACATAAAGGCATGCACATTTGTACACTTTTCTTAACTGCATGTCTGGTCAAACATCACAATTCCTTCATTTCGGACAAAAGCTTGGCTCAGGGGCTGACTTTCAATAGATAGCAGCTTTTTGCTGTTGTTCAGCTATGTATAAAATCCTGACCCAGAATCAGGTCATCTGTGAATGATTTAGCACCTGGTTCCCCACCAACATGTGGTGCACTGCTGGAAAGTGGTGGCCTCCCGTCCATGATCCAACCCAGTGACGAGCCGTGCTCCTCACTGACCTTGCGGCTGGCTATCCGTGGTCAACTGGACATCCATGGTGCTGCAGTATCATTATGTTTAGGTGGGATTCTGACTTTAAGGCATTCAGCCATAATCCCATAGATGGTAGCTTCACACCATTAGCTCCTCAGCCAAGCACATACACCAAATGTCTGAACGTGCGGTTTCTCTCATATTGAGCAGGATTACTATCGTAACAACACATCATCAGTAGGATAAAACTAACCTGTCTCACGATGGACCAGCATTTCTCCCTGGGCCTCTGCTGAAAATAGGCTGTGTACTAGTCAGACTTTCCCAGTCAACAAATGTTAAATAAAACAGATAAAATAAAATTTACTGCTTCTGTTTTAATTTCCAGTGTACATGGCATTGCCAATGAAGTTCTTACGTGTCTACTACCTGCACTGAATGCAATGTCCTGTTGTATCAGGCTTCCTTGTCCACTGGCATTATACCTCTCAACTGTCCCTAAGGGTGATTATACTTCTCAATTGTCCCTGAGGGTGATTATACCTCTTAGCTGTCCCTGAGGGTGATTATAACCCTCAACTGTCCCTGAGGGTGATTATACCTCTCAGCTGTTCGTGAGGGTAATTATGCCTCTCACCTGTCTCTGAGTGTGATTATACCTCCCAACTGTCCCTGAGGGTGATTATTCCTCTCAACTGTCCTTGAGAGTGACTCCAATTTTGGCTCCTTAAGTAAATAATAATTATAGTTACAGACTTCTTTTACTACAGTAAATGTATATTAATCCACACTCTCATATTCTGTCAGCCTCTCATGTTACTAGTACTGTGTAATGTCCATGACGGGCCATGTTTATTTCCAGATCTGTCCCTCATTCTAATTAGGTTTGTCCCTGATTAAGTTGAGAGCTCTGATTATTATTTGTCAGGCTTCCGTTGCCTTTCATGTATTCCAAGTTGCCTTATCTAGTGTTGTGTGTTGGCACATACCTGCCTGCTATGCTTAAGCTTGTTTACAATGGTGCATTTATAGTACCTGCACAAGCCCTACTGTACCTGAGCATTGCCATGACCACGTGTTCTGGGCTCAAACCTCTGCTGCCCAATGTGCAGAGATATTTATTCAAGGTTGTTAACCAAGGGACTGAGCTGGTTCAAGGACTATTTTCAGTCATTTCTCAAGACAAAAAGACAAAAACAGGCAAAGTGTGATGCATTCAGTTGGTGTGCATACAAGATAAATACTTTCATGCAAGCATTGTGTACTTCCCCAAACAAGAATTGAGATGAATATTTGAAATATAAGCAACATTATCAAAGAAGGTTGCAGTCTGCAGATCAAAAATTGTGTGTGTGCATGATTACCTAATGAAAAAGCAAACACTTATAAAGGCAAATAAAAATTATTAACCTTTTTAGATTGAAGCACAAAAAATACTATTTCTATGCAGGGGAGCAAGACCTCCCCTGCACACCCCCCTGCTACTTATGTATATACCAATTCAGAGCTCACTGTAACCATATAAATATATGTATGCTGTACATGGGCACATATAAATATTGTGTGTGTGTGTGTGTGTGTGTGTGTGTGTGTGTGTGTGTGTGTGTGTGTGTGTGAGTGTATGAGTGGCTGTGTGTGTGGACCTAGAATATTATGAGATATCCCACTGTGCAGGTTATTAACTGCACAGACTGTTTCATAACTGATGCAAATTTTGCAAATAACTGTAGAAAGTGTAGCATTTATTTTACACTGTTTATAACTACATAGGGAACTTAGGATAAGGTTGTGGTACCCTTATAATGACAGCAGTTCACTGGAATAAAGCTGTGTGTGTGTGTGTGTGTGTGTGTGTGTGTGTGGGGGGGGGGTTGTATATGAATATATGTATGTTTGCTATATCTTCCTGCCACTAGGTGGCATTGTAACATAACAGTTTGCGGAGTCTCTTTCTGCAAACTTTATTCCAGCACTGAAAATTTATTACTGTTTGCATACTCTCTGACCTATATGTGCACACAGCGCTCTCGTCTCTGTTTGCTCATTAGGTGCTTATTCATTAATGCTAAATCTATACAGAATTTCCTTTTTTTAATTGCCGAAACATGTGACTAGGATGTACACTGTAGCCTTTCCACTGAAATGAGGACCAGAGACACAAGAAGATGGAATGAACACACTGATTATTTTAACAGGTTCGTCCTCAGAGCACAAAACTATCACCTGAAAACACAGAGAAAATAAGCAAGTAGAATATTCTGAGTTTGTGCTTTAAAGACTGAAACTTTAGTGTGTCATCTGTGGGTTAAGACCCATTATTATCAGAGAAATTATTAAGCAAATGTATTGAAAGTATTAGATACCCCCAAAAATAATTATTTAGAGAGCTAGCAACAGGGGATACACAAATTATGAATGTTCACTAAACAGATCATATATATATTTCTTTTTTTTTCATATACAAAACTGTATTAAAAACTCATCAAAAGCCAAGTCTACGCCATAGAGTAAAACAATTCCTTACTCCTTCTATTAGAATGACACTATGTAATGCTTATCTTTGCCTTTGCTTCTCTATGGCTCACCAGTTTTGACTAACATTCAGCTCTTTCCTAAATCACACCTGGAGCAATGCTGTAATACGCCAGCTTGATTTGCAGATAACCTGCCACATAAAGCTCTTCATTGCTCTACAATACATGTTCTCAACTGGTTAGAGCTCCCACATCAACTAGCCCGTAAACAACTTCTTCTAACACATAAAATACTATATAAGCCCACTACCTGCCCTTCTATCTCCTCAGTACTTCATCACTGTCTCCCAAATCACCCTCTGTGCTCTCAAGATAAAAACCTGCTTGAAATCTATAAACCAAAAAAAAAGTATGGGACAAAGTCTATATTCACACTGCATATCCAAACTATGGAACTCTATTCCAAATTCAGTTAGAACTATATCAAGCATCCATATACTTAAGTCCTCTCTCGAGGTATTTCTTACTCATGACTATGCCCAGGCACCACTCCTGTCTGGTCTATAGTAACAAATACTTAGAAAAACACAATAAAAGCAACTCTCTGAATGATGCAGGACATGGACACTTGTTTACCGCTTTCATCCGCTTTAATTATGTGAACTTCCTCAGAAACAGTTTAACTTACCCTATTTTGCCTTTATATAACATTAATTAATCACATGACATTCATGACATCATAATGTGAAAAACTTGAAGTAAGCACACCAATTACATTGAATAATAAAACCATATAATAAATGTTCCTATTCAAGTAATTTAAGTGGATGAAAGCACTAAACAAGTGTCTGTGTCCTGCATCATTCAGAGAGTTGCTTTTATTGTGTTTTTCTAAGTTTCAAGTGATTTCACAAGTTTTAAGGGTTCTTCGTTTATAGTAACAAATACATTTCATTGTTACTAACCTTTCACTAACTCATGGCTATGCCCATGCAACTCTCCTGTATGATCTACAGTTACAAATATGTTAGATTCTTACTAATCTCTCACTAACTCATGGCTGTGCCCATGCACCATTCCTGTATGATCTATAGTAACAAATACATTACATTGTTACTGATCTCTCACTAACTCATGACTATGTCCATGCACCTCACCTGTATGATCTATAGTAACAAATACATTACATTGTTACTGACCTCTCACTAACTCATGGCTGGTCCCATGCACCTCATCTGTATGATCTATAGTAACAAATATGTTACATTGTTACTAACCTCTCACTAACTCATGGCTATGCCCATACACCACTCCTGTATGATGTATAGTAACAAATACATTACATTGTTAATAACCTCTCACTAGTTCATGGGTGTGCCCCTGCACCTCACCTGTATGATCTATATTAATAAATACATTACATTGTTACTAACCTCTCATTAACTCATGGCTGTGCCCCTACACCACTCCTGTATGATCTATAGAAACAAATACATTACATTGTTACTGACCTCTCACTAACTCATGGCTGGTCCCATGCATGTCACCTGTATGATCTATGGTAACAAATACGTTACATTGTTACTAACCTCTCACTAACTCATGGCTATGCCCAGGCACCTCACCTGTATAATCTATAGTAACAAATACATTACATTGTTACTAAACTCTCACTAACTCATGGCTGTGCCCATACACCACTGTATAATCTACATCAAGAAATACTTTACATTCCTACTAATCTTTCATCATACCACCTATCTAGACGTGCCCTCTCACTGTTCTTAGGGGGGCTTGTATCATCTTTTTTGATTATTCCTTAGCATAGTAGACTAAGCTTCTAATACTTTTATATATTCTGATTTTCATATTTAATTGTAATTGTTTTATTATTACATCACTGGTGCCTCATGCTTGATTGTTTCCTCTGTATTCCACTGCCAAGTTGTATGTGTATATGCAGTTACATCTACACTACTGTTTTATTTCATGCTTTTTAATTACATCTACACTACTGTTTTATTTCATGCTTTTTAATTACATCTACACTACTGTTTTATTTCATGCTTTTAATTACATCTACACTACTGTTTTATTTCATGCTTTTTAATTACATCTACACTACTGTTTTATTTCATGCTTTTAATTACATCTACACTACTGTTTTATTTCATGCTTTTTAATTACATCTACACTACTGTTTTATTTCATGCTTTTTAATTACATCTACACTACTGTTTTATTTCATGCTTTTTAATTACATCTACACTACTGTTTTATTTCATGCTTTTTAATTACATCTACACTACTGTTTTATTTCATGCTTTTTAACTCTGTGGTGCTTTTTTCCCAAGGCCTCCACTGAAAGTGTGTATTTATTACCCAGCTGGACTTCTCCAATAAACAAATGTCAGTCAATCGATAAATAAATAAATATGGGCACTACAGCTCCCACATTCCAAAGGCATGCACTAGGAGGATTGGACACATCAAATTGGCCATAGGTGAGAGTGTGTGTAGCATGGAAGAACAATCTTTGTAGGGCTAACCACCTGGTGGTGTGAACCTTGATGATTGTCAATATTAAAATGACACATTGACCCCCTTGTGTAAAAATGGGAAAAGAGGTTGTGGATGGATGATTATCTAACTATACTATATATATATATGTGTGTGTGTGTGTGTGTGTGTGTGTGCATGGGTCTACTTCAGTTTACCGAGATAACAGATAACCAAAATTGTTGGGATGACAGTAGAGGTTCATATATTAGTACTAGGCTAGTTGTCCTTACGGACCATTTTAATCCTAGCCAATTAGCCTATGTGAGAATCAAACCCTGCACCGTGGGTCTCCAAGGTAAACACCTTAACCATTATGCCATCCTCCCATCCCACACTGAAACATCAGTAAACAAAAGTTTACATTTTACTGAAACTAATAACATCGAACAACCAACTGCTCATATGAAACAAGAATGAACACAAAAATCTATCTTTTTTACACTTTTGCAAGGGAGCTGTGACCCCCAACAGCCCCTGTGAATTATATATATATATATATATATATATATATATATATATATATATATATGGTTCCCTATCAGAAGCCTGAAACACTATAAGCCTGAAAATCAAAATCCTGAAAACTATAGACTGAAAGACCAAAATCCTGAAAGACCAAAATCCTGAAACTCAAAATCCTGAAAACACAAATAATGCTAATATGTCACTATAAAGAAACTAAAATCTACCAAACTACCCTGACCCTAACCCTAACCCTAAGGTCCCTCACCTGACCCACGCCTAACCTAACTCACTTAAACCGCCCTAACCCTAACATAAAACCAACCTTACCTGAACCCAACGATGACCCAACACCACAGGGCTAACAATAGCAAAGCCACAATGACGTCAGTATGTCCATTTTGTGTTTTCAGGATTTTGAGTTTCAGGATTTTGGTCTTTCAGGATTTTGGTCTTTCAGTCTATAGTTTTCAGGATTTTGATTTTCAGGCTTATAGTGTTTCAGGCTTCTGATAGGGAACTTTATATATATATATATATATATATATATATATATATATATATATATATATAACAGTGGGGAAAAGGGTAAATTTCCAGATCCTCACTGTACTGCGATCTCCATTCAGAAGCTCCAAGCGCTGTGTAACATCCACAGTCGATAATTCTTTTCCGGAAAAAATACTGAAGCTGTTGTTGTCTAGGGTGTTGGGAGTGGTGTGTAACATCCACAGTTTTTGTTCATTGTTATGAGTTTTGGTAATGTAAACTTTTGTTGTACTGATGGTTACATGTTGTCTCGACAATTTAAGTTTCGGTTATCTGTTATTTTGGTGAACCGAAGTAGACCCATATTTTTATATATATATATATATATATATATATATATATATATATATATATATATATATATATATATAGTCTAATACCAAAAATAAAAACAACATTGAAACTGCACTGATCTCAAAAGGAAAACGTTTTCTTTTTGCGACTGGTTAACCAAAGAAAACAAAAAGAAAATGCCACCATTAAGTTCAGACGCACGTCATCTGACTTGTGATACCGTACAAAGTTATTTTTTTTCATAAGGCAATGTGTAGTTTAGGACTTATGGACAGGTAGAGAGATAGCTTCCATTTTATCAGACATTTGTAAGGATGGCTAGTTGAGATACTCACACAGATTCATGCAAAGATACACATGAGCAGACACAGACAGAGACACAACCACTTATTTCCCCCATAGCTTTACACATGTACAATAGTAACTCTTATCGTTTTTCTAACATTACCCTAACCCTCACCTGGTAACTTTGCCACATACACTGTCACCCCAAATGGGCAGTTTCAGCATACACCACTACTTACTGTGACCACAAGCACATCCACTATAAATAGCAAACATCTGATCTTCCTTCCTTTGTTAATTGCTGCAGTCAGTAAAGAGTGATTTTAATAAATGAAGATAGAGTGAACTGCACCCACATGTGTGTGTGTGTGTGTGTGTGTGTGTGTGTGTGTGTGTGTGTGTGTGTGTGTGTGTGTGTGTATGTATGTGTTAGACTTACAAACTGTCCATTCTTATGTAGATCAGTCCATACCTGGCAGTTCTTTCCTGCAAAAAGAAAAAAAGAAATGAAAACATTCTGAGATTTTTATGACAAAATATTGGTCAAGTTTTCCCCTCGGAGTTACATAAAATAATTATTTTTTATCTGAAGCATCTTAAAATTTCATGAAGCAACAGAAACAACTGAAATTCTTTAAGTGTGAGCTTTTATTTTGGAAAAAAGTGACATTCAGTCCTCTGGTTGAGGATATGATTTGTTGTGTGAAAGCTCACATTTCCATAAAAAGATTCCTACTTTTGTACTTTGGAAATTTGGCAGCCTGTGTGGGTGTGGGTGTGTGTGTGTGTGTGTGTGTGTGTGTGTGTGTGTGTGTGTGTGTGTGTGTGTGTGTGTGTGTGTGTGTGTGTGTGTGTGTGTGTGTGTGTGTGTATGTGTGTGTGCGTGCGTGTGTGTGTGTGTGTGTGTGTGTGTGTGTGTGTGTGTGTGTGTGTGTGTGTATGTGTGTGTGTGTGTGTGCGTGCATGTGTGTGCGTGTGCATGTGTGTGTGCATGTGCATGTGTGCACATATGGGTGTGTGTGTGTGTGTGTGTGTGTGTGTGTGTGTGTGTGTGTGTGTGTGTGTGTGTGTGTGTGTGTGTGTGTGTGCATGTTTTGCTGTCCCTTATATCATCAGGTTGGGATTGTTCTACATCTGCTGTCATGTTGTAACTTCCATGTTACTTCCAATCCATCTATTAATGCCAGGTTACTCGATTACCCTCCTGGGTTGGAGTTGCCAGCCCCCTCATGTAGCTGGTGATGTGAGTCATGTGGGAGATAAAAGTTCCAGAGACCCACTACAATAGCCCCTTGCCCCCTTTCCTACACTTGTGTATTGAGTACTACAGTAGGGGTATGCAATGAACGTGTTTGTGAAGGGCATCCCTGCTTCCACACGTGGCATTCTCTTTGTATTACATTCCCTCCATATCCAGCACCCTAGCAAGCTCTGGTTCAACTAAGAGTCTTTCACTAAGAGAAAGCCCAACCATGCATATTCGACTGTTCCCCAAACTAAGGTATGACTGTCGGTCCTTAACATTCCTTTCTTCACCCACACCAGGTCCGTCAGATGCCAGAGCCAGTAACAGAATTTGGGTCACCTCACTAGCCAACATTTTATTTCTTTATGGCAACATAACTAGCCATGTTTCACCTTGTATATGCTGAAGCATTAAGCTACAGACAGATGACAGGAGATGTAAACTGTACATCTTATGCCTTTGGTCAAAATTACAGTACAGCAATAGATGGCGTATAGGTTAGAATTACTTTTTGATATAAAAAAGACCTAATTATGTGACCACAGGGAAAAGGTAATTCAGAAGTTCTATAATAAAAGGTGTTAAACTGTTTAAGTGCATGAGACGAAGACTGTATATGCATCTATCTATTAAGTAAAGAATGAACAGACATAAGTTTTAAATCTTTCTTTTCAACAACGTTATAGTCACTTATTTAGTGATTGGCTGAGCCAAACTGAAACTTGTTTGTAATGTGACCCCGCAGTACAAGAGTGACAAAAATCACTGAAGTTCATAGGTTAGTACTAGGCTACCTCCCTTTTCAGGCCATTCTAAGCCTAGCCAGTTATCCCATGTGAGAATCAAACCCTACACCTTGTGTCTATAAGGTAAAGGCCTTAACCATTATCTCTACACTAGCAGTAACAGACTTCTGTTTGACATGATGCTTTGCTGCTGAAACTCTGATCGATTAAGTAATAATGCCCATTTGTTAACTAGGTAATCCCAGTGGACACACAATCCTTTTCAGGAATAACATCTAGTTAAGTGACTTACTCAAGGGCACACAGGTGGTAAATGAATATGGAGGGAATCAAACCTTAACCTCTGTACCATCAGGCAAAGATGCTTGCTAAAGGGGTGCAAGCATATGAAGCTCTTTTACAGTGTGTTCTTTGTGTCTAAGATTTAGTCTATGAAATCATTTCTTTATCTGCAGCAGTTTTTTCACTGCTTTTTGACTGCCTTTTTTCCTTTAGATGACTTTTTTTGACTACCTTTTTTCCTTTAGATGACTTTTTTTGACTACCTTTTTTCCTTTAGATGTTATGTACTTGCACCATACTATGCATAACTGGTATATTGTGTCTCTCAGGGTACTTGTCACGGTTCTGTTTAGACTCACACTATAAAAACTGTTATGATGTACACATGATGCCTGGGAAAAGTTTCATGCAATGGTGACTGGATATGAAGTGGATTTCTAACATTCCCCATGCATTTCTGGAATCTGTTACACATAAGGATTATTTGTAACCCTGTAGTAAACGTCTTCCTTTTTGTCTTATTATTTTGCCACAGTATATAGAGCTGAGCTAATTCATTTGCATGTGCAGCCCATGGACCTTTGGTAGTGGGATTCCATCTTCTTCTCCAGACCTGCATTCCATCAGCAAGCGATCATGGTCACTTCAGGCTGCAATTACAGATAGGTCTATGTTTAATCATCAAAGGTTACATTCATCGAACCTCTGATGATCAGAAATAAACCATTGAATGTTCTTCGTTGAACGTTCAGTTCAACAAACATGTGAGAAGGGGAAAGTAACCACTTGGGCAGCATTTCCCCGTCACACACGCCGCACTATTTTAAACCCACCTATTTGGGGGGGGGGGCTATGTAAAAGAATGTTCAATGTCTAGTGTTCGATCATCAGAGGTTCAATGAACATGACCTTCGATGATTAAACATAGTCCCTTTACTGATGTTCAGCCTATCAAACATCAAAGAGTAACTCTATGACAAAGGACAGCAGAACCTTAATCTGCATTCTAGCTCCACTGACTTCAGGGTGAGGTTCTACGTTTATAAGAGTCACGTTCACTTTGGTGGGTCTATATGACTTCATCGAATGGTCAAGTCAATGAATGGCATTTCATTGGAAATGACATTCATCGAACTCCAGTCATGTGAGGAGCTGCCCCTCCTCCCGTTAATTATATATACCAACTTCAAGATCAGATTGCAGTGGGGAAAGGAAAAATTTCCTGATCCTCACTGTACCATGACCTCATTATGAACCATTCGATGAATGGCATGTTCGATGCAATTGCACTGAAAATGCCATTCAATGAACTGATTTTTTGCTCAACTGATAGGAACCCCACTTTGGTCTCATTCCCAGTTAAAGCCCTAAATCTGTTAGAAGAGTTCTTCTCCCAACGTGAGAATAACATCTGTTACACAGACAACTGACTGCTCCACTAGTAATGATTTTATCCCTGACTAGCCTTTTTATAAATATCTATACACATGCACACACACACTCACACACACACACACACACACACACGCACATTTATATGTGTAGGCAGAAAGTATCTATCTACAAACAAACCAGAAATACAAATATATACATTAACTGAAAGCACATATCTCCAACTAGTGTTGTATAATTGCTGCATGTACTTGACAAAGTGAAAATAACCAGATTATTTAGGTTATTCTCAGTCTAACCACAGTGCTTTTTTGAGTCTGATTATAAAGTGCGAGTTTATGACAGACTGAAAATGACTTCTCTTCATTCTGTCATGAATATCCATACTAGACCCTACATTGCCTAAGCCAATGAGTTCAGATAAAGGAAGCATTTTTATGGGAAATCTGCACCATTCATAGGAGACATCAGACTGATGGTTAGCTAGTCGTTTTTATTCTGTGCATGTATTTATTTATTTTCTTATGACTGCCCTTCATGTAATTCATTTAGGAGTATTTGCATTATCACTTTCCCCTTAATGTCTTGCTTTGAAAAGCTTCTTTGACATTTTTAAAGTGACATCTTCTGACTTCTTTTGTTGTTGAGTTAGAAAAAATAATGACTAAAGAAAAGTTATGTGCCCATTTTAGTTTCTGAATTAGACTTGAGATATTGATTTTTACTGTGCACAGTTTTGTAGTTGTAACAAATTATTCCAACCGAGCATGTAAATATAAAAACAAATTCATATACACAATCAAAATTCCTTAACAAAAATAAGATAAAAGACAATAATTAATAAATAGAGCAGTTCAGTGATACAGTAGTTAGAATTTTTGCTTTAAAGCACTTGGTTCTACAATTTAGATCTCAGCTGTTGCCTTCTTTGTGGAGTCTATATTTCCTACCAGCATCTGCATAGTTTCTGCTGGGTATGCCATTTTACTCCCACATCTCAAAGGCATGCCAATGGTGAACTGATGATGTTCCAAACTGCGCGCGTGTGCATGTTTGTGTCTGCATGTGCGCTCGCACGCGTGCGTAATTGTGTATATCTGTAACAGGCTTGCATCTTGGCCAGGGTAAGCATGTCTGTCTTAGTGCTGCAAACTGGATGTAGCAAGTAATCCAAAAATGAATTAATGATTACAGCATAACTCTAAACTAAAGAAAGCATACATAAAATATAAAAGAGTACATGTATTTCATAAGAATTCCAGAGTTTATATCCTCACTAACTTGTACAGACAGACACATAATGATAATATATATACAAACTATGTGGGGATTTACTAACACTTAAAGTGACACTGTGTAAGTACATGTTCTGCTAAATTTATGCAGGGAAGATTCGTATGCAAATACTCGAGAGAGCAACAAATGAAAAGTAATAAAGGCATAGTACACCCTCATCGTACGGAGCCGTATGCTTGACAGGAGAGAAGTCTAGCACAGAGAAGGGCAGTGTAAGCTGCTCCATATGTTGGCTAGTGGTCTGTGCTGTACGCTTTCAAAACGGTGAGTGAAAGAATAGCACAAAATGGACACTAAAGTTAGTGGGAGAGAAAAACTAGTGTATGCTATCTAAGCGTGCTAACAATCAGCAAGTATTAATGAACTGTGATGTATAACAATGCAATCTGCAGAAACAGCTTAACATAAAATGGAAGAAAATCAGATACAAACCTAAACCCTGTGATGTAGCATATGAATAAATGATGCAAACTTAACCGAGTAAGCAGGTATTCACTGATAAGTATCCAATGATACAGATTTCTCTGTTGTGGCCACATATGATCTATCGTACACAGACTACACATGAAAGAACTATACATGCTTCATGTTTGCTGTCCTGGTACTTGTGGCAATATGAATGCCATATGACACTAGGTTGTTGGTTCCTGTACAGTGCAGTTATTAACAGCAATTATTTTGTCTGTGGATATCTATGTATGTGCCCTGTGGCCATAGCCATGGCTGAACTATCAAAGACACAATTAAATATTTATTCTATTTCAATAGATGACTATAGAGCTGACACTTTTAGTTTTAAGCAGTTATTACAAAGTACCCGGCCTGGCACAGAAGTACAATTGCTGCATGAATGCAGCGTTTGGAGATTACACATCTGTAAACACAGCACACTTAGATAGTGGCAGCTTCTCTTCATTGATGTCTTTGTATATAGGAACCTCAGTCCAGCCTCACACAAATAAAAAAAACTTTTCTTAATACATTCTTCTTCAGAAGAAATTTCAGTCATACATCTAAAATATATATTTTAACTGACAAAAGCACTATGTTAAACACCTTAAACCACTTCCTGTTCTGCACACAGTGACAAACAGCAGGAAGGAATTACCATCCCACTGCAGAGTCTGCACTAACAAAACCAAAATCATCTCTAAAGCACGCCACGTATCTCCAGCTTGTGTATGTCCTTCTCAGTGGAAGTTTATTGGATAACCTGCTACTCAGAATTTATTTAAGAAACCCATAAAGTACCTTCCTGTGTCCACATGGCATATTCTTTCTGTTGTAGTCAACTTCAAACTTAAGTTTTCATCCTGGGAATTATTCTTGTTCATGATCATCCCTTTTGTAATTAAAGTTCCCTTAACTTATTCTGCTGCTATCAAACAAAAATGAAAACATTGACGTGGGCACAAAATCATCTCCAAATTATGCAGCAGCTCTCCCTCCTAAAATATTTTGAAGCTTATACTTTTTGCTAGTGACTGAGACAGACTAGATGCAGGGTCTATCTGATGATATTTTTATGATTGCTCAGAACTTACAAATGGTAGCTGTAGAAGTGTATAGGTTTTATCTAAATGGCTTTCATCTATTTTTTGTTATTGTCATGCTATAATAAGCACTGTATATATTTCAATATCTGTTCAGATTTCAATTGTATTTTACTTTGTAAATTACTATTATATTGTATAGTTCATACTGTCTGCAGTATTTAACTTCCAATATAATATTAATCCATAAATTCAGTATTTTATAACTTGTTTTGGTCCTACCTCCTCAGACCATCTTTGAAAATGGGCTCTGGGAAATTAGGGTGACATTGTTAACAAAATAAAATAAAGTAAGATAAAATAAAAAAGCAAATGAATATATCACAAAGATGGTTGCATCAGTGACATTGTTGCTGTAGGCACAGCAGAGGAAGCAAATGGGAAGAGATGTTGGCACACAAAATACAGAGATGAAAAAATAGTATGCATGTCCACACTGAAGACACTACCCAATGCTCCCCTCAAAGCCAATATATAGCTGGCATGCTGACAATGGACACTGCAATGTGGTAGCAAGTAGTGGTCTGCAATAGGAATGAGATAATAACGCAAAAGGATACATAAGAAAGGGGCCACAATGGTGGGGTAATTGTTTGGAAGGGGGCAACTGATGTGTTATCTCTAGCACGGCCAACTCTTTGATAATGATAAGACCCAGTACCACCCGACTGACCCTCAGCAGAAATTATAAGTTTCCTGTTCTGTCTGCATGCCTGTTTAAATCACAGAAGCCCTCTTTCCTGGTGTGCAGTGCCCTGGTCACATGCCAAAGGGGTCATAAACATGCTGCCAGCTTCTCGTCTTATAGAGCCACCTAGGATCCAAGCTCATGCAGAAGTTTGATTTTATTATCTGAAGTGTTTGTAGGCAAGTTAAGCACAATGTATGATACCGTTACATAGCTGCTTGCAAGACACCTGATGAATTGCATCATTTTTTTACTGTCTCAGGTTCTCCAGACCAAGCATAAAATGGTCTGGCATGGTCAGCAGTTGCCCTAGCATCAGAGCTTGAGGAAAGGATGCATGACCATCTGTAAAGGCACAGTGTAAGAAAACAGGATGTTACCATACTTACAGAAAACAATGTCTTCCAGACTATCTTTTCTACTATTAGCATTATCTGGTCCCTCATTCTGTTAGGGAAGTGACACTCGACATACATGTTTGCTCACTTGAAAACATGGTAGCGGACAGAAAATGCTAACATAGTGAGTATGTGACCGAAATGGCCACTATCACCATTATAGCCCACAAGGACTGCACCACCTAACACAGAAATCAAAGCAAACTGTGAGCTTATTGCAATAGATATCCACCATAAACTACCACCACTCCCACCTGTTGGCAAAAGAACAAAAGCCTATGCATCTCACCATCAAAATGAATAGAAAATAAAGTGTCACTGAGTGGAACGCATATTTATACACTATAATCATAAACAGAATATCTACACATATTATGGAAAAATAATAAAACTCATCCTGTGTGTATATTATGACAGCATTGTCCTCCTACCACATAACCAGTGTCTACAGGCCAAGCTGTCTGCAGCTTTAATCCCTGTGTGCCTATGAGCTGCCTTCAAGTGTGCATATAGTTGTACACATTACTGTGGACTACTTTCAGCAGGACAGTGCCACCATGACAAATATAATTCTCAGGGAAGCTACAGGACATATTATTATTCCCTGTGGAGCACAGTCTATCAGTGAGTCCTCCATCCTCTGTGTCATTCTGGAAATGACTGCTGACTATGTGCAGTTTCTCATGTAGACCACACCCATCATCTGAGGCCACAGCTTTCAGCGTGTTACTGCAGTTAAGTACAGGTAATACTTTTTGAACAATGCGGCTAACAACTTAGAAAGATGATAGAGTAAGAGAATTTCAATTAACGTAGTATTTATGAATAAGAAAATACATGTAAATGTGCTGTTGTGTGTTGTTTAGTGATTGTAATCCTTAGTTTTGTTAGAATAATGCTAGCTGGAGACATTATAGAGCATAAGCTGGAAGCAAAATCAGGAACATCTGTGACAGCTGCATACAGAACAGAGTAACACTGATGCGAAGTACGCAGAATATAGTTAACAGCGAAGACTGAAAGCAATCAAATAAACAACATTGCTTCTGTTGTAAACATACCCAGTAATCTAAGGCTTCCTACCCATCCCCAAGACTGGCATGTTTCTACAAACTTTTACTAAGAAAAATCAAAATCAGGGATTACAAAATGCTTAATATGTTTATGGCTCATGGAAAGGAAAGAATGTTGCCTTATATGAAAGCATAACGTCAACAAATTGTGAATTTTGAACGAGACTAACTTTAGTATCTCAATGGTTGTGTTTTCCTTGACAAAAGACTTTCACAAGAGCAAGGGAGACAAATTCCTGAAAAAAGTATCATGAGATTTCATTTAAGTCAAACATGGTGTGGAGTGTGGAAGCTGACTAAATGTCACTGAGGGGGAAAACTGCTAATTCATACTTTTTAGTATGTGAAACTATGGGGATCATTTTGCAGGGAGGGAAATACACTCTAGAGAATAGAGATGTGTTTAGAGTGTAGTTGTTCATTAAGCATATTGTTATCCAGTTTAAACAGCCTATACCAGGTGCTTAAAACATCAGTGATGATATAATTAATAGGGCAGAGCATGACAGATTCTTATAAATGGTGCCTGAACGAATGAGAGGGTGCAGCTTTTTTTTAACAGAGACAAGTGAGAGTAGAACAGAGGTGAACCTAAGTTTCATAGTTCTATCTTCTTACAGGAAACAGTGTTCCTTAATCCTAACAAGGGGTAAGCACTTCATGACCTAGTTCTACATATTTCCTCCGGGAATGTCATAAGTTTACTAGAATGGTGAACTGTTTCACATTTCATAAAAAGACTTCCGTATTATGACTGCTCCACTGAATGAAATGTTAAAGAAAGACTGTGCTTTGAAATATACTAATAGTCATCAACATCTTTAGATAAAGAGTCTCTAAGTTCAGAAACAGTGACTGCCTACCATGAAAAGATTTTATAAGCAGATGTGGATGTTGTAGTGGTCTGACAATTACTGCAGGGGGTGAGCTGTTAACAAGCTGCGTTCTGTAGTCCAAGTTTTCATTTCCTCAGCCTCCATTTGCTTGCTCTACGACTTTGCGAAAGTCTCTTAACTAGAGTGTGCCCCAGCTTGAGTTTAAAAAAGGTACATGTTAGGTACATGTTAGGTACATGTTAGGTAAATGTTAGGTACATGTTAGGTAAATGTTAGGTAGTGCTCTAGCCTGATTAACAAATAAAAATATTAAAACAGTAAGCAGAAGGCGCACCAATGAGTCAAAGATAGAATGGCCAAGCAAAAGTGGATCTAGTTCTATTCATTGCCTCACTTTCATTGAGCGCTACACGATTGAAAGAAACGTAGCGAAATAAGTTTTTTTGAACCTCAGTAGCAAGTTTTTTTTTGAGGGGGGCAATATCCCTTGCATTCTTATACATCCTCAAACTTAAGTATAACTGTTGTGAAGTCGCACAACTATGGAGAAAAAATGAAACTTCACTGTTGGTGAAAGTTGTTTCTCTCCTTTTTGTTTGATCATTCAGCACTCGATGAAAGTGCTGTTGATTGACTGACAGGAACCCACAAAAGTGAATGCTTATGTCAGTAGATTTCTTACAGAAGTTGAGAAATGGTAGTCTCAAATTGAAAATAAGTTCTTAGCCATAATGCGGACATGTGAACAGTTTTACCTTAATATGCAACATATTATTTTGCTGATGGGTAATACAACATCACAGTGTTTAGTATGGCTGTTTCACATCACTTGTTTTACAGTTTAGTTTCCAGCTGGAGTGGCTGTTTTTTGGAGTCTGCTTCTCTTCCTTGTACCCATATGGGATTTTAATGTATACTCTAGCTTCCTGCCTCATCCCCCAAAATATAGTGTAGCAGGGCTGGTAGTTCTCCAAATTATCCATAGGTGTGTGCGTTGTGTGTGAATGAGAATGCACAGCCTGTGAGAGAGTGGGATCCCGCCCAGGGTGACTTTATGAGAGAGTGGGATCCCGCCCAGGGTGACTTTATGAGAGAGTGGGATCCCGCCCAGGGTGACTTTATGAGAGAGTGGGATCCCGCCCAGGGTGACTTTATGAGAGAGTGGGATCCCGCCCAGGGTGACTTTAGTCAGTTATTCTGCTTACACCCATTGTGTGCTGGGACAGTCTCTGTCTTGTCTGTGATGCTGAATTCAATAAATTGAGCATAACAAAATTAAATAATGTTTTGCTGACAGACTGCAAGCACCCATAGATCATTTTCAACAACTTAATTCCTAAACCACAAATGGAGATGGTGCTGATGTTAATGACCTAAAACGTCAATGTAGTATATAAAAGGGCCAAACTCAACACTGCAGACTACATCTAGAGACATCTGCATAAGCCAGTGAGTGAAGGAGAGAGCTGTGACAGACTAGCTGAAGACAGTGTAAATTTAATTGAGAAATGTCATGATCCTAGACTATTAGCTCTAGTGGAAATTGAAGGGGAGACAAAAAGGACAGTGTGTTACAAAGAGAAACCTAATTATGCAATACAGGTAAATGGTATAAGACGAACTAAGATGACCAACAGGCAAACATTTTGAAAAAAATTGAAAGCTGTCAGGGTGAGTTAACTGTATCCAAGAGGGGTAGATGTTTGCTGATAGCTGTCATATTAGTCATTCCACCTTTACTGCAAGGAAAACCAATAGCCATAACTCTAGAAACAGATTTAGACATTTTCAAAAAAACAAGGCATTGCAACGGAGGTCATTTGATTCATAGAGGTCAATCAGATGATAGACTGTTCCCAATAACTGCATATTTTGTCACCAAAGGCTGACATCAAACCACTGCAGATGTCAACATTAAAGACCAGTGGAAGGTATTCAGCAAAATTTTCTCTGAATAATCAAGTCTGGTTAATTCACAGCTTATGGAAGTCGACTTCTAGAAAAGAGTGGTAAAGATTTTTTGTAGATGAAACAATAAGTAAAATAAAACTCGCTGGATACACACGGCACGTAACTCTTTATTTAGAAAAAATGTGAGCGCTTTCGCAGAGTCCTCTCTGCTTCATCAGACAAATTATAGCAGTCAAAACTTCATTTAAATAGTGATGCATCATGGTGTCAACCAATCAATTCCATGTTAAAATCAATACACCAAATAATAATACTTAAGGTATAAAAAAAATATATATATATATATATATATATATATATATATATATATATATAAAAACACATAGAGGCTGTATAGCATGTGGGGTACATTTCTAAAATTTTCTAGTTACAATATTAAAAGCTATATAAAAAAGCATAAACAATACTAAATAACTAGAGCATCAGTGCTTCAAGGCCCTGTTTCTAAGAAATGGTTTTAAAGAAACCTTGGAGTTTAGGCCAGGTGGTCTGTCTGCTTGGAACTTAATAATCCATTCTTGTTGCAAAGCTTCAGTTTTGTTAGTAATATTTCCACCTCTTTTATTTCTATGGACAATATGGAGAACCAGGAACTTAAACGTGTGTGTGCTCCCTTCTTGCTCACATTTTTTCTAAATGAAGAGTTACATGCCGTGTGTATCCAGCGAGTTTTATTTTACTTATTGCTTCTTCTTTATTATCGCTGGTTACTTCATCCAGAGTCGAGGACTTTATTTCTGTATTTTTTGTAGATGAGCTTGCAAATTTGGAAGGCTTTCATTGTCCTCAGGTAGTAAAATGCCATCTGCATACAGCGTAACATTCAACTGAGGTTTTTAATTGATTATTAAGATGGAAAAGAGCAGCGATTCCAGAAGTTAATCTTAGGGAACTTTTGTTTATTTATTTCTTCATTTGCACTTGTTTACTGGGAAGTCAGAGAAAAGCTCCATATACACTGCAACAAATATACATACAAAATGTACAATACAGTTGAAAACCAGTGGTGTAGCTAAGCTAGCCATTCTTGCAACCGGTGCTATCCCTTCCATCTAGTTCTAATGTTAGGTTGAGGAAAAAAAAAAATCATGTTTTTAGACTTGAGGAGCAAAAAAAGCATGTTTCTTCTTTTAAACTGTAAAAAACTGCTTAATAGCAGCTGCTATAGTTTACACACAGAGTGTATTACAGAATATTTATATGATGTTAAAAGGGCTTGTTTAAAAATGCATTGTACAAACATTAAGTCATTTGTGTTGTTTTTCAATAATATTTATTTACAGATTTGGAAAGTTAATAGAGATCCAAGGGGTGACCAGTGGGGTGAGAAACTTGAATATGCTGAGTTGTTATAGCATTTCAAAAATATAAAAACTGATGATACTGCCAAAGTAGGAATAAATTAAAGTGTTTTGTTGGTTCCCTATTAGATGAACAAATTATTAAAATGTCGAGTATGACATACTTGACAGCTTTTAAGTGAACGTTCATCTAAGTGAAACCTAAGAACGTCGAAACAAGGAGTCTCGAAAAGTTATAGTTGGCCAGCTGTTAGGAAGCCAATGGCTGGCATCAGAATGTTCACTTTGTCTAGCCGTTCTTACAGTCCTCCACTGTGGTGGGATCCCATTGTTCACCCTGTGTAATATTATGAAAGTCCTCCACTGTGGTGCAATCTTGGAGTTGGTATATTTAAGTATGGGGAGTGTGCGGGGCATAGCCCCCAAATTGGGGGGGGGGTGGTCGGGCAAAGCACCCCTTTGTTCTGTTGATTTGCTTTTTGGGGGGAGGTTTTAATGGTGTACAGTAGATTTTAGCTGTCAGCCTTTGGCTTCCTGATGACTGGCCAACTATAAGTTTTTGAAACTCTTTGTTTCGACATTATGGGGTTTCGCTTAGATGAACTTTCACTTAAAAGCTATCCAGCATGTTGTACTTGACATTTTAAGCATTCGTTCATCTAATTTAGACCTGTTTTATCCACTTATTTATTTAAACTGAGTGCAGCTAAGCTGTAATTTAAAGTAGTTTAAATGTCTGTATAAATACTTGCTTTGTGGATGTAAATGTGGTGTATGTGTCTTTAAATTCTTAACCGTCTTTTATTAAGTCATGTGACTATTTGCTATTTAAGTGTACCTATCCTCTGAATAGTTAGCTTTGATGAAGTCTTTCACTGATATAGATGAAAGCACTTATTTTGGGATTTGTTAATAAAGTCCTGTGGTTTTACATCCATGGGATTGTGTTGCAACTTTTTAAAAAAACAAACAAAAAAAACATAACTTAAAAACTGGTTGATACATATACAGTATTAACAATCCATCATTACGTTTAAGACTGTGACTGATTTTATCCCATACATTTCTCAGTTTTTCACTTTCAGGCCCCCCACCATACCCATTATTCTGACCTTCAGCCCCTCCTTCTCACCCACAGGGGCTCATACTCCTTACTTCACAGGTACACCTGGAAACACATCTGGGGTGCGGGCATGGGGATAGAGGGGTATTTGTTTTAATTATCTGAGATTTATTTATCGGGAAAGTCCGATTGTGCCAGAAGTGCCTCTTTTCAGCAGAGGCCCAAGGAGAAAAGCTCCACAATTAGTGAAGTTAACAAATTAGTATGAGAAGCGACATTGTAACATTTCATATAAAATTGATACACGTCAACATACCATAAAATGCATCAATATTACAAGAGTTACATTATGATAATTATATAGTATTTAGAGTAACACAGGGTATATGATAATTTGGTAGAGTGGGACATGTGATTGCCTAGAAGAGAGTACTATAGAGGCAAAGAAATGTGATAAAGGGAGGAAGAAGAAATGCTAGTGAGAGAAGAGAGAAGTAAATAAGGAATAGTGAGATTATATAGTTTTTACTTAGGAATTCTTTCAAGGAGAATTTGAAAGAAGACCAACTTGAAACAGTTCTAATAGTGAATGGTAGGGCATTCCAAAGTTTTGCAACAGAGTGATAGTAAAGCATTGGCTGGGGGAGGGTCTGGTGGGATTATAGACTGTTAGAGGCTGTTTATCTCCTGATCTTAGAGTTCTGTTTCGGGTGTAGACATTGACTAATTAACCAAGAGCTGGACAGGTTGCTAGTTTGTAGATGATATTCTGTACATTGTAAGTTGCTGAAAGTTAACATGGATAGGGAGGTCAAGTCATTTGAGGGAATACAATGTTTTGTTGTGGTGAGTAAAGGGATTAGCACCAGTGAGAAATTTGGTGATTTTGCTATAACATTTTTCAGGTTTGGTTTTTAGGGAAGACTATAAATTGGTCAGGATTTGGGCCCCATAGATTAGGGATGGTTGAAGATAGGGTTTGGCTAGGATACTTTTAGTATTGCCATTCAGGAATTGTTTGTTCTTGTATAACATGCTAAGTTTTTTCTGGGATTTCTTAATATTATTTTGGATGTTGAAGTCAAACTTGAGATTACCATCAGTGATTACTCCCAGTAGGTTAGTGTGTGGGATGATGCCAGTTTTGGAGTTGTTTAAACAGCAAGTCTTGAATAATAATTTACCAAGGGAGGAGGTTTTGGGAGTAAAGAGAAGCTTGGTCTTCTTGGAGTTAGTTAAGAGAAGGCTTTGTTAGGCCAGGTTTCAGTTAAGGTGAAGGCCTGTTGCGTTATCTGCTGTAAGGTGTGTTAGTGCGGTTGAGGAGCAGATGATGGTGGAATCATCTGCATATTGTATACGTGTGCAATGACAGGATGAGGTATGTAGGTCATTGATAAAGATGTTAAAGAGTATTGGACCAAGGATGGATCCTTGAGGCACCCCTGTAGAAGTAGAAAGAAGATCTGAGATGACATCTTGTCATTTGACAGATTGCTGTCTGTTTGTTTGGATATTCCATCCAAGGAAGCCATATATTAAATAACTTTTGCTTATTACTTAATTTTAGCTTTTGGTCCTCATCTTCCATCAATTTTTCTATCATTTTCCTGAAGTCTGCTATTACCAGTGGTTCTCTTCTTGATATAGATTTCTTTGCAACTGGTATTATAATCTTCAGTAAACTAGTCTCGAGGTGGGGTTGTTCCTGGGCCTAACTTGGCCCAACAGAAACAAGTCCAAGTTAACTCATTATCAATAATTTCATCTATTACCCCTTGCAAGTTCTGTTTACTCCCTTTCAATATAAGATATGCCCAAAACACTTGTAGGCAACTGTCAAGCCTTTCTTACTCCTTCGACAATCAGCATGCTCTCCTGTAAATATTTTACCTAGTCTGGTTGTGGCTTGTAAATGTATTTATGCAAACAAATCTTGGCAAAAATCCTAGATTTTTTGGGACTCTGTCTCATGTGAAATAATACACATTCTACTCCACTCTACCTTATCAATACTCCTGTTAATCATTTTTCCCACATAGCCTTCACGTTTATGGAGACTCTCATTTTAGATATTCCTAACACTGTATATACCCTCGATACACTGCATTGATTTGCTAACTTCCATCATCCATTTCTGACCATTTCCCCCTTTCCTGTTCTAACTCAATTTGAATTCCTTGCCTTAATTCCTAGAGAATTCTATTCCAAGACAATCCTCTTGGGTAATGGATATTTTACACCTGCTTCCCCACAGGCTATCACCTTCCCTTCTACTTCCATCTTACTTTAGTACTTGAACTCTGACCCTTGGGTAACGGATATTTTACACATGCTTCCCCACAGGCTATCACCTTCCCTTCTACTTCCATCTTACTTTAGTACTTGAACTCTGACCCTTGGGTAACGGATATTTTACACATGCTTCCCCACAGCCTATCACCTTCCCTTCTGCTTCCATCTTACTTTAGTACTTGAACTCTGATTCTCTTCCTCTCCTCGCATGATATACTGTATTATGTCTCTTATTTAGCTGCAGCCCACCAATTAATGCTATATCAGTATCCCACCCTTTAATAATAAAAATGACTGTTGATTCTTTCTGAAGGATGCTCATGATTTGTTGACCTGTCATCTAAGAGCATCTCTATCTAACATATCGGCACTCTCAATAGCAGGGAACTTGTCCATGAGCATTTCCTTCCATTCTAACTCATATCTATTATTTATTTATTTGTTTTATTTATTTATTTACATTTGTTGACCAGGAGTGTCCGACTGGACATAGGCCCATTTTCAGTGGAGGCCCGGGGAGAAGAGCTCCATAGTTAAAATATACAGACAGTAGTTACATTGGATTACATAGCAATTAACAATTTAACATAACAATTAACAATTACAAACATAGTTACAGATGAAGAACATAGTACATCAGTAGACAACTAGAATCTTTATCATCTGCGAAGTACATAACAGACATTAACAATTGTTACAATAAGAAGTTCCTGCTGTACAATAACTAGTAGGCTTATGAGCATCCGACATTGCTATAATCAAGGTAGTTAATGGGGTGGAAAGAAAGGTAGTGTGTGGATGGGGTGGATTAGAGTGGGAGTTGCAAGGGCATAGTCAGCATGTTTTTAGGTGTGGTTTTAGTAAAGTTTTGAAGTGGGTGCATGATGGTACAGAGGTAATTGTGGGTGGGAGGGAGTTCCATAATTTGGCTATGGCGCAAGAGAATAGTGCTTCACCAGCAGAGTTATTGGCTTTAGTGATCTGCAAGTGATTTTTGTTGCTGGATCTTAGTGGTCTGGTGGTGCGATAGGGTTGGAGTAGATTCTGGAGGGATGGGTCATTTAGTGGATGGTTTACTAGTTTGTGGGCGAGTGTGAGTTGATACCATTGAAGGAGGTGAGGGAGTTCAAGCCAGCCCAGTTCAGCAAGTGAGAGACAGTGGTGACTATGGTAGGATGCTCCTGTGGGGAATTTGGCGATTTTGTTGTAGCAGGTCTCTAGCTTGTTTAGATCGCATTGCCTTAGGTTGGTATATATTGGAGAGGCATAAACTAGGGTGGAGATAAGGTGGGAATTTGCTACTGAAATCTTTGCTGCTTTGGTGAGAAATTGCTTATTTCTGTAAAATGCTCCTAGTTTTTTGTGGACTTTTTTATGGTCATGGATATGTGAATGTTAAATTTTAGTTTATTATCTATTTCCACTCCTAGCAATATGGTGTGTTCTGTTGGGTGTATAGTGGTGTTGTCTTTTGCTGTGATGTTAAAGTGAGAGTTGTTTTGAATATGTTTGGTGGGTTAGAAGATGAGTAGTTTAGTTTTGTTTGGGTTGAGTATTAATTGGGCATCGGATGACCAAGTTTCAACAGAGGAAAAGGCTTCCTGTGTGACTTTTTGCAGTTTGGGTAGGGACTGGGCTGAGCAGATGATGGTTGAGTCATCTGCATATTGTATGAGTGTGCCATGTTTGGTGGCAGAGGTTAGACTATTGGTGAAAATAGAGGAGTAGGGGTCCAAGGATGGATCCTTGGGGAGCCCCTATGGAGACAGGTAGTTGGGGAGATATGTCATTCTGCCATACAATGGATTGTTGGCAGTCAGACAGGTAACTCTGAAACCAGTTGGTGACTGACTGAGAGAAGGATAGGTTATTGAGGACAGAGATGAGGTGTTTGTATGGGACCATGTCAAATGCTTTAGATAGGTCTAGGAAAGTAGCAGAGGAGAGATAGCCATTGTTTTTATGCTGAAGGATAGTGTTAGTAAAGGAGAGTAAGGCAGTGGTGGTGCTATGGTTTGGTCGGAAACTATCCTGAGTACTGGAAAGGAGGTTGTTAGTAAGGAGGTAGTTTGAGACCTGAGAGTGAATGCATCTCTCTAGTATTTTGGAGAGAGAACAGCTATGGGGCGGTAGTTGGTTAGTTCTATGGAGGGGCAACCTTTATGTAGGAGAATTATATGTGATACTTTCCATAGTGTGGGAATGTAACTTTCTGACAGAGACTGGTTAATCAAGATGAATACTGGGTAGGCCAGAGCATCAGCTGCGATTTGTAGGTATTCACTTGGGAGGTTGTCTGCTGCTAATTTGGGTGGGCTTAAGTTTAGTTAAGAGTTTTTTTGTGTTGGAGGTAGGTACAGGAGAAAAAGAGAAGGTAGTGGGGAGATTACTAGTTGAAGGTGTGGGTTGGAGGGGAGGGGGGTTGTGTTGTTTAGCTAGTGATAGTATGGTTTATGTGAAGTGTGTGTTGAATGAGGTAGCAATATTTTCGGAGGAGTGAGGGATGTTAGGAGAAGGGGTACTGACTTTACCTGGGTGGAGGATGGAGTTTATGGAGGTCCAGAAGTGTTTGGGGCTGTGCTGGGAGAGTCTAGGCAAACTGATAGTATTGGAACTTGTCCTGTTTTATTAGCTTTTTGACTCTATTGTGTAGTTCTAATAATTTCTGTCTAGTTGAGGGGGTTTTGGTTTTGCACCAGTGCTCCCAGGCTTTATCCCTGTTTTTCATTTCTGACTTAGTGGTTTTCTGTAGCCATGGGGAGGGTTGTGCTTTGGTTCTGGAAAGTCTTATAGGGGCATGGTAATTAAGGATGCTCAGGAAGGTAGTATTAAAAAATTCTACTGCGTCATCAAGACTGAGGTACTTTAGGGGATGCCAGTTACAGTCTTTGAGGGATGAGATGAATGTGAGTGGGTTAAAGTTTAGTTTTTTATGTATTTGATGGTAGATGACAGGTTTAGCTTGGTATAGGTATTTTTTCAGTAGGAATGTTGGGGAGTGATCACTGAGGCTATCTGATAAGCAGCCTGTTATATATGACTGGGAGCTCTTACTGACTAGTATCCAATCCAGGGTAGTGTGCTTGTTGGAGTTTTTATTTATCCTGATTGGCGACTGGACTAGTTGGGTGAAGCCATGAAGGTTTACATGATAGGTTGGATGGTTGCCAGAACAGGATTGCCAGTCAATATTGAAATCACCTAAAATTACAGTTTCTTAGGGGAGATGGTGGGTAGACCAGCAGAGGAGGTTTTCTAATGGTGGGATGTTTTAGCCAGGTGGGAAGTAGCATCCAGTTATGTTGATGGTTTTGTTTTGGTTTATTTTTTTTTTTTTGTAAATATTTTTATTCATTTCCAAAAACAAGAAAACATGAATGCAGGTTATTTATGACAATGAAGTATTTACAAATTATTTAAAAAGGTAGGCTAAAACCTCTAAACAGATATCAAACATTAAAACCAAAATAAAGTATTTACAAGGATGTCTATTGTTGACATATAATTGACTTTCTATACAATTGTTTCCTGATTATAATCTGCTGCAGTCATTATTCTCCAGTATTTCAGTTACTTTTTGCCATGCTACGATAATGATGTAGTTCTTTCAGTTCTTCCTTTAATAGTGTTCATTTCCAATTGTGATACTGCTGACACCATATTCATGAATTGCTTAAAAGTTGGAGAAGCTTTGGATTTCCAGTTTGATGTAATGTTCTTCCTTGCAATAGCTAGGAGAGTCCATAAGATTACATATTTTGTTCTTGGCACACAGTCGGGTACAGGTGCATTAAACAAAATAATAGATTTGGAAATCTGGAATTTATCATTGAATACCATTTGCAGAAAATAATTTATTTTATCCCAATATGGTTTAATCAAATGGCATTCGTAGAACATATGTTGCCAGTCTGCTTTTATTGATAAATCACATCTCCAGCAGCCAATATTTTTCTTAAACATAAGTTCCATTTTATCAGGGGTTACATAAGATCTGTGTATGAATTGCCATGTAAAAAGTCTACAATGTAATGAAAGTGATGTCTGCTTTGGAGAGAGAAGAATTAGTTTTTTATCTCTATCATTTGGCACATGTCCATTAACTGATCTATAATAATTCCATATTTTGTCATTATTATGCATTTTTATTTTTTGTTTGTTTTATAAATAGATGATAAGTATCCCTTTCCAGTAATGGGTTGATTCGTTAGTAATATTATATGTTCTATAAGGTTAGGCACATTTTGTCTTATTGATGGTTGCATTGTTTCTTGTTTGCTTAATATATACTGTCTTAATTCTTGTACATGTAACCACGAACTATCTTCCATATTTAATTTCTGTTTAATCTGGTCTATTGTCAGAGGTTTTCCAGAGTTTAGCAATTGATGCCAATACATTAATCCCTTTTCTTTAAGCATGTTGACTACTTCCATATTAAATGTTATTATATTACCTTGTGTGTACGCTACTGGATATAAAAGAAATGACCATGCTTTAATATCAGGATTGCTATTAATAAGATTTTGGAAAATTTTTAATGTATAAGTAATGTATTTGGAACTTATATTTTTATTCTTATGTATCATCATATATTCCTTCATCAGCCATAGAAAATTGTTTGGTATGAAATCTGTATACTTATTTGCTACTACAAATCCTGATTTTAACCAGATTCTCTCATGAACTAGCTTCCATTTTGATGTATATTTTGTATTTAGCCATAATGATATTGTTTTAATAATGGATGAATGCAAATATATTTCTATGTCTGGTAAACCTATGTCACCTATATCCCAATCATCCAGATGATACTTCATAGCTATCCTTGGTTTTTTTGGATACCATAGGAATCTTACCATTAAATCATTTAATTGTTTTAGGTGTGATTTAGCTGGTGGCAAAGAACAAGCTTGTATGACATAAAGAATTTTTGGAAATATGATCATTTTAATTATATAAAGCCTTTCTTCCATTGAAAAGAAGAATTTATTCCATCTTTGTATTAGATTTTTAATATTATTTAAGGACTCTTTATAATTTGTTTCAATTGTAGTATCTAGGTTGTTAGTTATTATAATTCCCAAGTATTTCATTATATTATCGGTAGAGATATATTTATGGTATTTTTATTTAGATCTTTTATATTAGTATTTATAAGCAATACATTTGTTTTGTTCTCATTAAATTTAAGACTTGAAAAGTTTTGAAAGTTTTGAATTGAGTCCCATAATGCTTTTAAACAGTTATTATTATTTTTTAAGGTAATTAAAATACCATCAGCAAAAAGTTGAATTTTAAGCTCTAGGCTGTTGTCTAGTTGTATTCCTTCAATATTTTTATCCATACGTATATTATTTGCTAAGGGTTCAATGACTAGCGCAAACAATAACGGAGAAAGAGGGCAGCCTTGTTTTGTGCCCTTAGTTATTTTAATAGATTTAGACAGACAAGATCCCAGTTTTATATAAGCCAATGATTTTTCATATAATGATTTTATTAACAAAGTGAAGTTGTTTGAGAAGCCATATTCTTCTAAAACTAACCACAGATAATCCCAGTTCACTGAATCAAATGCGCTGTTTATGTCTAAGCTAATAACATTCATTTTGTTTTTTGAGACATTTATATAATCAATTAAGGAAAGAATTCTTTTAATGTTGTCATAAGTGTTCCTATCTTTTATAAAACCTGTTTGATCCTCCTCTATCAAAAGTGGTAGTAATTGTTTTATTCGAGCAGCATGTATTGCCATAAAAATTTTATAATCTATATTAAGAAGTGAAATGGGTCTGTATGATGAACATTCACTGGGATCTTTATTTTGTTTCAGAATTGGTGATATTAATGTGTACTTCCAAGAAGGAGGAATGTCTTTACCATTTTTAACTTATGTAAAGACATTCAATAACAACAGCAAAGCATCATTTGATAGTAATTTAAACATTTCTGGGGTGATATTATCTATACCTGGAGCTTTATTTAATTTTAGCTTATTTACTTCAGCTTTAAGTTCTGTCATTATTATTTGTTTATCTATTAGTGGTACCTGCTCCTCTAATAACCTAACTTTAACATTGTTTTGAGAAAAGCTTTCAATACTGAATGTGTTTCTGTTTTCTCATTTTGATTATTAAGTTTATGAAAAAATAGCCTAAAAGCTTCTAGTATTCCTTCTAAATCAGATACTTTCTTTTGGTTTCTATATTATGTATTTCCTTGATTTGATTTGTTTTAATAATCTTTTAGTCCTATTTGCTATTCTTCGTTGGTTTTAGGGTTCATTGAATAGTAACATAGTTTAATTTTTCTAAGTTGATCATTGTTTTGTGGTGTAGCATCTCTGAGTATGTTTTATTAGTATCTTCTAGTTCTTTTATTAAGTTGGTGTTTCCATTTTGAATATCAAGCTTTAAATTATCTACTTTTGACTGTAATTCCATTAATTCCTTATTCCACTGTTTTTGTTTATTTTATACCATCCCACTGCTCTTCCATATAGGTATGCTTTCAATGCATCCCATATATATATTTCAGATACATCTTTTGTAAGATTGATATCTAGGAATGTTTGTGTCTCTTTAATATAAAATTCCTTAAAATCTTTGAGATTTGTTATGTAAGATGGTATTCTTGTTACTGATATCCTTCTCTTGAAACATAAGTCTATCTCAAACGTTATGGTGTTATGGTCCGAAAATGGACATGAAATTGTCTTGACTTTATTTCATTTAGAGGTTAAATCCTTTGTTATGTACACTCTATCTATTCTAGAGTATGTATTATGTCTATGGGAAAATGTGTAAAGAATAGTGAATCTGGGATAGCATACTCATTTATGTCAACTATATTAAAAGTTTCAACAAACTCAGATAACAACTTTGTTAAAGGTGATCTCTTACGTGAAGTTTTAGTATTTGTGTCAGTTTCTTTTATAATGTAATTGAAATCTCCAGCTATGATTAAATTGCCTTTGCTATATTGTACAATGTCTTCTAAGTGTTGTTTGGCCACTCTAACACCTAGTCCTGCTATCCAATAAATATTCACTAATGTATATATCATTTCATTGATAGATATTGTCACTAGACAAAACATTCCTGAGTTGTCATGGAACGTGTTTATGATTTTAGGCATTAAAGTAGTGTTTTTCCACAAAATTGCTACTCCCCTTCGCTTCTGATTATAGGTGGAACTTACTAATATTGTATAATTTTTATTGTTTATTTTATTTATGTCTTCCTGTGTAAGGTGTGTTTCCTGTAAAAATGCTAGTTGCGCTTCACATAGCTTTAAATATCTATAAAGACTTCCCCTTTTGCAGCTATTATTTAAACCATTTACATTAAGAGATATACATTTTGCAATTGGATTTATATTAGCTTTGCTTTTATCCATATTCATATACCCGTAACAATGTGTAGATGTGTGTACATGAAGAGAATGACTTGTTCTTTCTTCTTCCAACAGTATTACAATAGATTATAGACACCCAGTAAAAGTAAATTACAAGATCATAACTGAGAACAATATAAGATAAACAACCACCAAACCCCTCCATGAGAAAAAACATCTCATCCTTGAATGATCTAATCATTCAAGCAATCTCTAAGTCTGCATTTCAGCATCCTCCCCCGGCCCCGCCATATGGTAGTTTTATAATGAAAAGTATCTTATATATCTTTTAAGTATACATGTATTTGTCTTTACAGATTACTTAAATACAGTCTTTATCTATTTTTAATATTTTATAAAACACTAAGGCAACACAACTATACATAGATTTAATACTTAACTATTTGGTTTTGTTTAAATTGTAAAGGAAAATCTTTTATTTTAATATATCTTTTGTGTAGCAATAACGTTTATGAATCTTAAAAATAATATGCTTGCTGTCTATCTCCCTTATAGTGTGAGTGGCATTCATAGGTATCAAATTTATTGTAATGGTCTACCTATAATATATATATATATATATATATATATATATATATATATATATATATATATATATATATATATATATATATATATATATATACATACATACATACACACACATATACATATACACACATACATACATACACACATATATGCATACGTACATAAAAAAAAAATGTTAAGCATTATATGCATCAGTTGACAATTCCACAAGTTGATTAAATCAGAAAGTATCCATAACAATGAATATAACGTTACATTTGTATTGTCATTTATCAGTAATCTTATAGTTTTCTTTTAATTCAAAAAGTCATATTTTAGTGGTATGAATGCTACTAATTTGTTTTTGGCATTGGTATTATATAGTTTAAGACTATATTTCTTAGCAATTCCTATATATTTATTAGTGCCACTGGCATATTTCATCGCTAGTGTACCACATATGTCATATGTCAAATAGCAACTCATACTCCTTATGATATTACAGGATTTATCTGCAGTGTTATAACTGTAAGGTTGGAAAATATGAGAAGCAAAGTAGGCTTTAAATATGCTATAACACAATTGTTTGGTACTTATTACTGTCAACTCTTCTACATACACAGGAAAAGATAACCTTATATGACCATCAACCATTTTCCTTCATTTTTCTCTTCATCCTTCTATTCTCCATTTTTAATAAATATTTTTTTCTATTGTGGCTTCTTTGAATTTATTGAGGGTACTCAATATCATATTATAGATAATATACAACGTTCAAACAGAGAACATGCCCAATATAGAGACATATTCTCAACTCAAGTGGTCCACACCATATATTTATAACACTGCAGCCAGAAATATACCAATGAATATGCAATAACTAGCAGCTTTGCAGCATGTGTGTGTCTCTAACAAGTACATACCTATAGGATATTAAAAGGAATAGATAGCACACTCTTGTTTCATAATTAACAAATGCACACAGCCTGGTATTTACTTTCATAGACAGAAATTAGATCTGTTACTTATATGCATATCAGGTGCCAACAGCAATATGTTAGTAAATGCCTATGCTATTCAATTCATATTTTAATGCTGATTGATATGAGATGTAGCTGACAATGGCTTTAGCGTTTGTAATGTTATATAATATATATTCAGTATTATAAGTAAAAGTACGCTGCATGTCTATTTGCAATCTAAGGTTCAAGGCTGATCAATTTAGACATACAAGACAATCTCTTTAGCCTTGGTTATATAATGGGAGTTACTGTGTCTCTACACAACCATTCACTTTCAGTGAAGATGTTCAATATTAATATAACTTGCCTTTAATAAAATCATACTTATAATTCAGCAGTTCTTTCCTATATATATATATATATATATATATATATATATATATATATATATATATATATAAAACAATATCATAAGCAAGTCTGAGATTTTTTCTTGCTCATTACTGCTTAATGATTGTGCTACTTGAACAATTTAATATTTACAGAGTATCTTGATAATTAAACAGCAACTCCTTTTTACCCTTAAAATGCCTAATAACACATAGCTACATTCATGAACCTTAATTGACTTATTATCCTTAAGGTTGAGTACACTAGCTGCAGTGTGTTTACAAATATGTTATATAGTTCTAGTCAAGGACTTAAATATATTAAATTTTTATAAAATTAAGTTAAATTATAGTAATTTACCTGGGTAATCTTATCAGAAAAGATTGTAGTAAAGTCTGTATGTGTTAACTATTCATACAGTTTCTTCCAAGTGATATACTTCTTTTTAAGCTTTGTGTGCTGTTTATGTGTACAATTCAAAATGAATAACAAATATTACAATATAATAAAATGTCATGTATGTGTTGATACCTTCTAAATTCATTAGGTACTTCAGTATACTTTTAATATTTGTTAAAACTGTAAAAGCACTTTGCCATCTCATAAATAGTGTGCTGGTTACTTTAAGTAGCTTAGGAGCTGACACCACACCCATACTGTCTTGTTTTAGTGCTGACATCACTCATGACTGTTTACTTTCATTTTGTGCTGTTAGAAGGTTTAACACACTGTAATGGATTCTAACTGAAGAACCTTCATTCAGGGCTGGTAAAATAAGAGTTCCCAGCTCGTGGCCATGGCGGTAAGACAAAAACAAAGTAAGTGAAGTTTTTAGGGCTTTTCTTAAACTGAACACCGGCTCATTAAACTTCTATTAGTTTTCTTAACATTAAGTGCAGATATACAAGCCAAACAGTTGTTTGTTAGTCAAAAAGGCACTTTTAGCATCAAAGAATAGATAATTACTTTTCAAGGCACTTTTGACAGTTATTACTATCAGTTTTATATATTATTATGTGTATTAAATACATCAGTTTAGATATTTCATGCAGCTTAGTGTAAATAATATAAAAATGAATCATGCTCATTTAAACACACCACATTAATATGTCAGTGTAAATACATCATATTCTATACTAGCAGTAAAAGGCAGGTAATTTATAAATGAACTATCTAAACATCATTTAGAGTTAGAAAAATCATGACTGTAAGTATTTACACTGTAATAGAGAAAGATATGTTACCTTGCTTTCTTTAGGGTTGTTTACTTTAGTTATAAAATGTCCTGCTTATCTTGTATTTATATTGTTTCAAAGACTGACACATGTGTAAAGCATGAATGCTTTCAAAGAACTTTTTTGCCTTACAGAGCAAATAGAAGACAATAATGTTTGTGTTTTTCATATGTCTTTTATCGTTTCTTCTTCTTCTTGTCAGCAGTGCTCCATTCATTTTTTTTCTAAGTGATGCTTAACCCCAAATTGGGAGAAATCCATTTCTTCCACATTATCCAAGGTTTTATTAGCTGAAAGATAAGAAACTGTTGCTTGCAGAGTGTCAAAAGTTTTAGGACCTTCAGTAAAAATATTTTTATTCTTGCAGGGAACAGCAAGTGGACTTTAAGTTGTCTTTTTCAATTCATTTATCAGAGGAGACATTCTTTTCTTGCAGTTATAACTCCAGCAGAATAATCATTATCAAATCTGATTATGTTGTCTTTGTATTTAACTGGAGAAGTTGACCATGCTGTTTTAAAATAAGTTCCTTGTCCTGTGATGAAAAAACGTTACTATTGTTGATCTCGGGTGATTTTTTGATTTGATGGTTGATGAAGCAGCTCTTAAGGATCTGTGGGCTCTTTCAATTCCATAAGAAAGAGCTTCAGGCAATTTTAAAACTTCTGGTAACCAGGTAGTAAGGAAAGTCACCATGTTATCTCCCTCTGTTTTCTCTGGTAGCCCATAGATGCGAAGGTTATTTAGTCTGGACCTGTTCTCTAGATCCTCTATTTTATTTTGTAATGAAGCATTTTGTTGTGATAAAAAATGTAGCTGAAGATCTTGTTCTGAGAGTCTGCCCTCAGTATCATTTAAGACTCTCTCTATGTCAGCTATTTGAGACTTCTGTTAGGTCATTATTTCTTGTAGTTGCTGTATTTGTTTTGTAGATCTCTCCTCAAAAGTGTCCAGTTTGGTATTAATTTTGTCAAATTTCACTGACAAGTCTTGTATAGCATTTAATAAAGACTGTATCTCCTTTTTCATCATCTGGTCCTGTGTGGTATGCTTAGAAAAGCTCATTTTCAGTAGATTCAGATACCTTCCTTCTTGTTTATGACAGGAAAAATAATGTTTAAAGCCAAATATTTTGCACTGTAGACTTCTAGTGATATTAGTAGAAGTAATTCAACAAAATAGGTTTGTCTACAATATCTAGTTTTTAAAAATTCCTGTCAGAAATATCTTTTGAGTGCAGAACTGAGAAAAGATGCTGCCAACCAGTCTACATCCTAGCCACACCCCTCATTTTGGTTTATTTTGAGGTTAGTATATATTATTTCTTCATTGCCTATTTATGGAGCTGATGATTTTAAGATCTGGATGTTTAGATACTGTTTAAATATTATAGCTACACCACCTCCTTTCTTGTTTAGCCTGTCTACTCTTAGTATGCCATAACCTGTGGGGAGTATTTGCTCACTGGTAATGTGAGGTTTTAGCCAGGTTTCTGTCAGGATGACTATATCTGGGGAGTACAAGTCTATGGTGGCATGGAGTTCATGGACTTTGTTGGATATACTTCTAATATTTAGGCTTAGTAGAAGGAAGTCACTTGGCTTTCTATTGGCTGTAATATGGGAGAAGTTGTGGTTTCTAGTTTGATTATGAGGATTGGGATTGGAGATAGTAGAGCCAGGGTTGGGGTGGATGTCTCCACTTAGGGCTAATTTTGATATGCATGAGGTTATTAGTTTTCTCAGTTTTTGAATGTGTTTGTTTACTAGGGAAACTTTATGATTGTGCTCTGTGGGTAATAGGTATGGTGGGAGGGTTACTATGTTAAGTTGTAGGGATGCTTTATGTTTGAGTAATATAGTTGCTAGAATATGCGGGGGTGCATAGGGATGGTTCTTGAGTTAGTGGGAGGGGAGCTGAGTGAGGGTGAGACATGAGTGGTGGTGTGAGTAGTAGTACAGTGGCAGTGGTTGAGTGGGGGAATGATGGAGTTTTGGTAGGATGTAAGATATGCAAGGAGAGTGCATGCAGTGAGCATAGGTAAGGTATGCTTGTACATGTTAGTTGAGGAGGGGTGATAGTAGTGGGAAGATGGAGGAGGTAGTGTTGGGTTTAGTGCTGTGGTTGGCTATTGGAAAGATGGGAGGGGTTTGAGTGCAATAAAGGTGGGACCACTGGGGGTGGGAGGGAATGGGGGCAGAATGGGGAGCGAAGTGGGTAGACACCCTGTTAGCTGCTCTTATGAGGGGGCTGGAAACAATCAGGTAACAGAGTAAACTGATAAAAGAAAATATGATAGTGAATGTGGAGACTCAGGTAGGTACCCTGTATTTCCACAAACTATCAGTTAGCTGTGCCTGAGTTCAGGCAGTTTTAATAAGTTTTATGGCAGAGCCGAGCATGAGGTGCTCAAAAGGTGGTTGTAGTTTTAAAAATGGTGCCTGCCACAGGTAATATTTATTAACTTTGGGATTGACTTAAGGTAATAAACAGGGAAGGGGGAGGGGGAGAACAAGGGTGTGAGCAGGCAGTTCTTTTGTACTGCTGCTAATGAGCCAAAGCAAAGACAAGTTTGTGTTTAAGAAACAATCAGAATTGACCAAGGACTGCTCTGAAACTGTAAGTCATTTCTTAACCATTTCTCAGGTGGAAAAAACAGGATAACCTTTTATCAGTAGGCTACTGTGGTCTCAGTTTAAATTAACAAACACACAGTATTTATCAGTTATGGATACTATTTGCTAACAGAAGGGAATAAGAGAGAAAATGGAAGATGAGTGTGTGTGTGTGTGTGTGTGTGTGTGTGTGTGTGTGTGTGTGTGTGTGTGTGTGTGTGTGTGTGTGTGGGGTGGGTGGGGGGGATGCTTACAAGCCAAAGCAGAGTGCTCTCCAGGGGGAAATGAATATTGGCTCAAACAGGTAGACACATACTCAAAGTTAACTTTAGCTGTTTGCAGACAGTTCAGACCCAGACTGCGCTTTTCTTATAAGAATGATAAAGGTGGTACCGCAGTTGAATACTTAGAGTGGTGTTAGGTTCAAAGTTAACTTTAGCTGTTTGCAGGCAGTTCAGACCCAGAAATTTATTAGTTACAGATCTATTTCAAAGGGTAACTTGAGTCAGCTTTAAATATGGCATCCATGTGGGTACAGACAAACTTCCCTCCTTCCTTCCAGTTTAGGTAACAACACTTTATCCCAGGTTACCTTTGACCTCTTGCCATCCCAGAGCCATTCATCATCCATCCCTTGGGCCTTAACTAAAACCATTTCCTCAGTGGTCACTAGAATGCATCCCTCTGGTTCTGGGAGGGACTGTAGGCGAGATATATACAAAAAGAACAATGCAAACTACATAGAAATAAATGTAATGTGTGGGAACAAAACATATGTAATAATATTTAGTGGAAACAGTGGTATTTCACGGAAGGCAGGACTTGAGGAATGTATATAATTTTAAATTGAATAATTAAGAGAAAAGTAATTTTTTTATAATGTGTACAAAGGAAAAATGTTGTAATGATTTGTTTTCTCTTTTATAATTGAATGCCCACTCATGTCCTTATTCAACGTGTGATGTCAATAAAGAAGTTTAAAAAAGTGCCTGTACAGTGTGACTGTCTGTATGTGTGTCCTTTGACAGGCAGGCACCCCATTAAGGACTGGTTCTAAACCTTACGACTAGTGTTTACTGGGAAAGGCTTCACCTCCGCATCAACTCTCAACACAATAAAATGGATACCGAAAAATAAATGAATTTATGATAGAAAGTAATTTGAAGCAGCAGTGGTAAATAAGTGGACCTGTAGGAAAGATCAGGTTTCTGGGAAAAAAGGCAAAGCATCCGGAAAACAGATGGAGCTGAGGACGACGTAATCATAAATGTGTTTTACAAACGACGTACATCAGAATCCATCCATCACACATTTTATCTTCACTTTTACATGTCTGGATGTGCACATCACTGTATGTCACTATAGGACCTTGATGAAATCAAGGTGACACAGTTTACCAGAGCTGCCTTCAGCAAGTGCATTGTAAAAATCTGTGCAAGCAGGACTCATTCGAAAATGATGTATTACATGTTAGCAATGACTATCCTGGATATTACATCATTATGAAAAAAGAGCCCGACTGAAACTGAGACAATGAATTTTAATTATGTTTTGTCTTGTAAATGGGTCATAAAAATGAATGCCAGGTGGACTCCTTCTAAAAATAACATACCACATATCAGTAGAGTGACCCTGAACTGACATATTACTGTAAATATAGTTCTCCTTCCATAAAAAAAAAATGATATCTGCCATGCAGCTCTTGGCCGTCCCTGGTAAATGAACAGATTAGTGTTTATAGCCGAGCAGAAATTAAATGCTTCCTTAAAGCGTTTGGTAAAAAATCTGTAAATCACACCCCTTGTAGCTTGCAGCTGTTGTAGTGATGAGTTCCCAGATGAACAGATAAAGCATACCACTGCATCTGATGATATGCTTAACATGGGATTTTGGTTGCACAGTGTAGGACAAAGTTGTAAAATGTATGCATGCAGACACACACTTTCTTAAAGTCCAAGTCCTGAAATCATAACAACAGTTTCATAGTAAGAATGACCTTAAGAGCATAAAAAAGTAAGGTTGCTGTCATAAAAAAGCAAGATTATTTATTATGTGCATTTATCTGTTTTTATCCAGTAACAGGGAAACAAATTATACAAAACTGTACTAAATATTTGTAATTATGTAAATAAAATTGTTTGACAAAATGAAAAAAGAGAAATGTTTTGAAGGAACACAGAAGTGATGTGCTACCTTCTACTGGAATAACATAGGTTTTACATTTACAGTACAGATTACTCAGTCGTTTGGACTACATAAGTCCTTCATCAGGAGTGTTAGCTACTCATAACTGGATCATATAGCTCATACCTGATATAAATAAATATGTGTTGGTCAGATAAAATATATCAATTTTCCTGTTGTAGTCTGATCTTTAAAGGTTCATGACATTTTGTAACCAGTGGTGATGATTTTTTAGATTATTCCGGTGATCAATTTTTTTAGCTCTTCATACTGCCTGTACTTGAGTGAAAAGAAAAAAAGACCTAGTGCAGTGCAGTCCTTACTTATTACACTGTAGAATCTGGACCCCATTAATATAGTTAGCTGTGAGTCATAATATCTTTAATGACTACACTATAAGAATGTGTAAATGTACAAATGAAAGGTATACTCTGTAAATTTTGACTTCTGACAAAGAAATGCACCATGGTTTGCTGAGGTTGGGGGATGGAAGACGGCCTAGCCATGTTGTGTTGAATGTAAACAATCGAGAAGATGATTGTCACCTGCAACAGTTCGTAAGGAACAATGCTGTTTTCATGACATTGCTGGCAAAAGTTGCTTGAAATTTCTAAAGTACCAAATCTAGCTCCTTCCATATGGATGTTTGGATTTAGACCCAGAACAAGACTAATGAAACTCATAGCATTCCTTTAGGATGTATACCATTCCACACTGCCCTGCAGAACAGGCCCAGTAATATCTGGTGATACATAACGGAGGCATCTGCTGCAATAACCTTCAGACACTTGAACAGGAAGACAGCTATGAACTTATAGACTTTACTCATGATATTAGTTTTGCAATGGTGTAGCTGTGCCATATGTAACCCACCACATCAATAAAGCATTTTCAGTTTGAATGAATTCGTAGATCTCCCCAATCCCAGTCCCATTTTACAGACCCCTCTGCAGAACTGTTGAAAGGGCCATGTAAGGTCAATGTTTGTGACACAACATAACAGTTTCAAGCTGGGCTCCACAGTCTACAAACTGGATTTTATGCATCTTTACACTGATGAGCTGACCTGTTGGGATGATTTCAGGCACTAACCTTATGCTTTGGTTTAAGCAATGAATGAAAAAATATCACAACAATGTCAGCATCTGCAATTTACCCATAAATTACACCATTATAAGGCCATGGTGAAAGACTGCCATTCAGTAATGTGACTATTGCTTGGCCACTGTACAAAGTACCATAGTAAGGTCACGTGAATATGATGAGATTTAAGGTTACCCACAATGGTAGTTCTGCAGCATTGTCAGCAGATGGTATGAAATAATGGGCATTAACATAGTCATCAACAAATGGTACTTCAGGGTAATTTATGACTGGACCTTTGCAATTCACTGACAAGTGGTACTACTACATGGTCACCTATAGATGGCAACCTTTCAAGGTCATGTGATATCCAGCTATCTCCCTAAATCCCTACAGCCATTTCTTATACAGCAGCTGACCCAGATCAGTCACTTCATGGCATCATATGTTTTACGGGTAGGATGGGTAAACCTTACCACTGGCAAACACATATAATGTGGCAGAAAGAGAATTAGACCTTGTACTATTCGCCTCAGATACTAGTGACTGTGGCGCATGCTTCTTCACATATAATAAATAGCTGACAGGGTGCCTGATCACCTTTCTTCATTCAAGCTGTGCCAGGTATTTATTGCTTTCATCTTTCAGCCAAACTGCCTGCTGTTAGTACAGACGATTAAGGCTAAAAGCTGTTATGAGCTACGTCCTGTGGTATAGAGTTTGATCCCTTCAGACTTCATTTGTCTACTGTTAGATATTTTTTTTAAACAAGCAACATCTTTATTAAATTATTGTGTATAATATAGGCCATGTTACATTAATATAAATGACATAAACCATAGCGACACAATCTCAGTTGCAAACATTATACATTCCAAACCGTGCCGACACAACTGTAACCCCAAACATTATACATCACATTTAATATATCCAGTCATTGTTAGTCAGCCATTACATAGCTTATTCAAATCCTGCCTTCTTTTAAACCTCATTTCTCCTCTGCATGTACTGATCCCACAGTTCCCATTTTTCCAATGTAATTTGTTCTTACCCTTTTCTAAAGATCCCAGTTCCAGTTCTTTTAACTCTGTTACTATTCTCACTACTTCTAGTAAAGTTGGTTTAGACTTTGATTTCCATTTTCTAGTAATTGCTTTTTTGGCAGCCATCATAATTAGATTCAGCAAGGCCTTACTATGTCTAGGCAATTCCAAGTTTGTATCATAGCTCAAAAGAATCATTTCCATAGTCAGTCCAACTTGCTCACCCAGCATCTCCAACAGAGCAGTCTGCAGGGAATCTTTAAAGTTTACCAACTCATTTACTATCCCAGAAAATGTTCGCAGTTACCTCTTTCTGCCCCATCACACCTCCAATATTTGCTGTATACCTGAAGAAAAATTAATTGAAATCTGCGTGGGGTATAGAAATACCTATGTAAGCACTTCCAGGCAAAGATCCAAAATCTAGATTTTGTTGCATATTTGGGAGACATACATATATTCCCCATTGTTTCTTTGTGAATTGCTTATATAATCTCTCTTTTCAGTTCTTCCTAACCCCTTTCTAACCTCCTCTGATTGATTCTTATAGTTATCATGCAGTATTGTATATGGTCTACTAATTATTCCTATATTAATGGCAACTTCTGTTCTAGATTCTACTAAAAACTCTGCTAGTGCTGGCCTTTCATTTAAGACCCCCCTATTTCTTTCTCTTTGACTATACTCTGATATCAATCCATGACAGGGAAGGCAATCAGTCCAAATAAGTTCTTGCCATCTTCCCCTTTTATTACCTTCCCTTTCTAGTTATCTGCTTGCAGTACCTTCGTTTCTTTGACAGTTTTCTCCAATATATTGCCTCCTCCTCCTGCCTCTTGTCTGTATCCCTAAATGTGGTCATCCCTATCAGCAGAATCTCTTTTCTCCATTCCTGCATTGGCTTAGTTCTAGAAGACCTTCTGCTACTTTATGAATATAATATTCGGTATGATTATTGTTCTCCTTAAAGGTCTGCATCCAAAATCCCAATCTCTCTCTCTGATACTCGATCTTCCCCCCATTTCATCATTATCACTTTCCACTTTGAATTACAGTTTTCTGCTTGTGCTATGTATAGGAGCCTTAATTGTGTTTCTCTGAAATACCCCTTCAACTCGGGTCATCCCATTCTGCCTTGTTCTATTGGAAGAATCAGCTTATCCCATTTGACTCTTGCCATCTTCCCCTCCCAGATAAAATCCTTCAGCTCTTTATTAATTGCTATTCTCAACTTCTCCTCCAGTTGATAAAATATGCCTGGCCAGTGTTCATAGGTTCATAGGTTGGTACTAGACTATCAGCCCTAGGGCCTATACAAGCCTAGCCATAACAATTCCCTGGCTATTTCTTCCTGCACTATTTACTTCCCTGGACCCCTGTCTAGCAGGGCGACTGATGTGATCCCCGGGGTGAATTTCCTTTCTCCCATCCAATCGTCAAGGTTCCTTTTGAAGAGGACCAAAGAGGCACTCTGCTTGACATGTATGGGAAATCTGTTCCAGAGTCTGGGGAGTCTCTGGGTCAGGAACCTATCCCTCCAGCATGTTTTGTTTATTCATGACAAGGTTTAGATCCCTGGAGCGTGTGGCTCTGAGGGATTGGGATTTCTTTAAGTGTAGCATGTCCAACAGCTCTGGGTTTGACATGGCCTTGTATGTTAAGCAAAGATCGCCTCTGAGTAGACGATATGCGACAGAGTATAGCTGGAGTTTTTTAAGGTGGTCAGCGTAGGGCATCTGCTTTAGGCCTGTGATTCTTTTAGTGAGGTATTTCTGTGGCCTTTCCAGTTGTTGCAGATGTCGAGAGGTACATACCAAATGGGGCATTGTATTCTTTAATGGGTCTAATGAGGGATGAGTACAGTGGGACAATGACCTCCTTTTTTCTGGATGAAAAGTATAAGACTAAAAGGACTAAAAACATTTTAACTGCTTGCATCTTACTATCCACATCCATATAACAGCTTCCATTTTCTCAGTTTTTCTGTTATCTTTTCTTTAGTCTCTTCCCACGTATCCTCAGCTGCCACACCAGTATTATTTTTAATCCGTATTCCTAAATACTTCATTTTATCATGTCCTCATAAATATGGATTTTGCTGAAGCAATTCATATGTGGGTACATAATTTACCGCTACTACTTTTGTTTGTGCAATGATGAAGAACACCCCATAATGTTTTCATTTATAATATATTACATTTCCATTTTTTAATTTACAGCAGTATATGTATTTCTTGAGAACTTAAATTTGTTTTGGTGTTTGAATAGGATTGACAAAAAAGTACACATACACAGACACACACACAGATCTAATCCAAAGTATGCAGTTAAACTTCTGTCAAGTTTTAAAGACTTTGGCAGCAGTACCAGGTAAATTATTTATTTAACAATTGTTTGCCAGAAAAGTCTGACTTGGAACAAAGGCAATTTCAGTAGAGGCCCAGGGAAAAACACTCTAGACACTTTGAAATGTGGGAGGAAACTGGAGCTCCTAGAGGAAACACACACAAATGCAGGGAAGACATGCAGACTCCACATAGAAGGCACTCCAGTTGAGAATTGAACTGGAGAACCCCTTGTTGTGAGGCGACAACTCTACCACTGCACCACTGCACCATCCAAGCATAAATAAAATGTTTAATTAATATTTTCCGATTGATCCAACAAAATTCTCATCTAATATAATCAATAATATTAGTCCAGTAGTGACTGGCTGTTTGACAAGCTCATGTCATATATACGTAACTTGATAGGATTTTCCTTACTGTAGTGTCAACACCTTATATTTTTTTATTAATCTTTTTTATTAAATTGTGTTGGACTGACATGTAATATGATATATAAAGCATTTTTGCTTAAGTAATACTGCAGAAAATTGACCATTTCTTGTCTTAGATTACCATAATGGAAGTCTGTCACTTCTCAGGTGAAAATTATCCCTATCATATTGACCCAGTTGGTTCATACCTTGTTCAGTAGCATATCTAGGGTATCTAAACTGGCAGCATGCATTTGATTTAGCTTAAATTATGTATAATTATGCTACAGTTTTGTGTACTGTACAGTTCCTTGTTTTCAAAAATCCAATTATAGCTTCTCTCTTCCTTGAAGTAAATAATTATAACTTACTTCAGTTTTATATATTGACACCAATGTAAAATGTGATGTGAATATTTATTATACAGTTCTAATAATATAAAAAATTGATTAAGCGTTGGATCCCAGATAGGCTTGATTGACACAATGACAGCCTTTTTTCAATTTTCCTACCACAGTGTACTTTTATCTGGTGTGATTACTGGAATATTCTATGGCTAATGTAGGACTGTAAGTCTATATTTGACTGACTTGCCTCTCTTACTTTTACTTTCAAATTCATTGCTTACAATTTTGTCTCACCTCACAATGCATCTTATAAAGACTTCAGCTCTCATACCAACAGGCTTAACTAGACACCATTCTCTTAAAAGATTTCAACTTAGAATTGCAATACTATAGCCATACAAAATAGGTAGACCATACCCCCTTTTTGTTCTTAACAAACAAAGGGTCACTTATGACTTATTGGGGATACTATTTAAAAAAGGAGAGGACTCTTGAAACTTATTTAAATATCTTAAAAATAGTGTGGAATAGGCACATTATGATAAAGAGTATTTTGGGTATAGCAAGCATTTTTAACTAGCTGAATGTTTCATTGGAAGGAAATGAATAATTTCAGCTATAAAAATATTGTTGATGTCTTTGATTAAGGGGTTAATATTAAGATCCATAAGAATGTCTATTGTGGAGGCCATTTTAATGCCCATATAAGTTATACCTCATTAATTACCAAAACATGTACATTTGGAGCAGTTTCAATCTGTTCTGTTACTTTGTTTGTAAGCAGAAATACTACAGCCTGACTATACTGGTTTTAAGTGCAGAGGTTTAGATAAAGGTTGGGAGGGTGGCCTAATGGTTAAGGTGTTTGCCTTACAAGCACAAGGTGCAAGGTTTGAGTCTCACAAGGGATAATTGGCTAGGCTTAAAATGGCTCGCAAGGGCAGTTAGCTTAGTACTAATCTATGAACCTATGAATCCAAAAATGTAATTTCTTTCAGAGTTTGTGAGACAGAATCACTTAGCTAGGGGAGATAATTATCTGCAACTAGGATATCAACATCTAATCTACCAAACTCAATACCAATCTTCCCATATAAGTATCAATGACAAGAAATGAGAATGAGAAAAATACGCAAGAGTCGATAGCCCTTCTTGTGCCACGGGTTAAATTAATACGTGGAGGCAAAACTCCTTTGACCAAAATCTGGGAAGTTGGATTGGTGTATTACAGCTGATACCATGAAATGAAATTTTCTAGGAAACTGCTCCTATACAAAAATGTGCATAAATAAGGCCATTGAAACACAACAAAAGCTTTATGGGAGTCATTTATCATCAGCTGGGAGCTGTAGTTTGTTACACAAAGTTTGAAGATTTAATATAATCTGAAAGAATACATACATGCCATTCTTCCTATAATAATACTGGACTGATTGCTACTAATTAAAGTAAGAATTATTTGTTTAAGTCATTAACAAACAACATTAAGTTCTATTTGAAGTAGGGATATAGGCCTGTAACTGACTGAGATTAATGTATGTTTGTATGCTCTGGGTGCCATAAAAACATTAGCTGTTGTATTACCAGTTGGAAAGTATTTAGAAGTAATTGCCTCATTCTAAAGGTCCAGAAGACAGTTGGCAACTGTTTTTGAAAGACTTATAAATAAAAGACAGTAGGATGTCTGGCAATCCTAGCACTTTTCCAGATGGAAGGCTGATGCTAGCGATATATATGTTTGACAACAAAATGTGTTTCCTTAATAACTGGGTAATTTTCTGTGCAAGGTTGGGCAACATTATGCAGTTTAATAACATGTAAAGTTTAATAAAATGTCAATTTTAGTGGTAAAGGGGAAGTATGAGTTATTAGCAATTAATTGAGTTATTAGTAATTAATTGAGTTATTAGCAATTAATGTGCAATCTTCTGTCAAGAGTCTGTTAATACTTTTTGGATTACACATCTGTCTATCTGGATTTCTCGGTGAAGATACTTGCAGTTCTGCAGCCTTTTCTTTATACTTTCTGGCTAAATACGTTTTTTCTGTATGTGTGAAGTGGTACCTATAATCCAACAGAAAATTTACATCTTTCCCATTTATCAGTAGTAATCTGGTAAATTATGTTTTACAGTTATTTTAAGATATGCAATTTCCTGCTATACTTGTTTATTATTACATCTCATGCTTTTATTTTATTTTATTTTTCCTTTTCTTCTAACTGTTGTTTCCTTATTTTTTTCCTGTTGTAGTTGTTTAACTGCTTTAATAACCTTGAAATGCATTATTTGCATTTATGTTCAAAGTACCCCCCAGATAAGATACCCAGTCATGCATACTGAATTTCTTCCAAAAGTTAATAATCACATATTTGATCTGCAGTAGTTTTTCTTTATATTTTAAGGTAAGTGAATCCATTTTCTACATTGGTAGGATTTTTTGAAGTGCATTTTCTTGAAAATTTAAAGTAAATATGGCAAGACCAAATGAAGACCTGAGATAATTGAAGTATTTTAAACACATTGCAAGGAAGTTTTATTTATTAACCATAAGCCCAGTCAACTAACAGCACCATTGCCTAGAGTGTAATGAAAATAATCTTGAGTACTGGGGTATAAAGTTCCCCATAAGTCCATGCTATTTACATAATCTGCATCAAACGTCTGTTCCATGGACACTTTTAATAAAGATTACTTGCGGTGTGGGGGGTGGTGTAGGATCTAGCATCATTTGCTAACCTTATTTAAGTCCATCCCATGAAGAAAAGGTTAGGTGAGATGTTTAAATCTTTAACCACTTGTATAAAGATAAGAAGAGGTTAAATGTTATCATCATTAGGTCAATAAAAATGGCACAAGTGATAGGACCTTTAGGTGTGGATACTCGAACAGCAGGACAATTATATTCTTTGTCTTTTATACTATTTATAGTATTCTCAATAAACTAATTTACTGAACATTAAAATATAAAATTGTAGACACTGAAGACAAACCAGAAGAACAAAACACCCCTTCACAAATGGAACAGTCCTCAGGTTGGAGCTAGCAGCACCCCTTCACAAATGTCAAGGAGGGTGTTTTAGTATAACAGAAACATTGATTTGAAGAATTTTTATCTGATGAAGTTTCCATTGAGGAACAAAAGCACTTGTCTGTGTGTACATAAACCTTGAATTGTTCTGCTTCATCTTCTTTTTTATCTTGAGGATTTTTGCAGAAAATTAATATTACTTGTGTTATTTTGGATTGGGTTATTGCTTGCTTCAACCTGAGGACTGTTTCATTTGTGAAGGGGTGCTGCTTGCTCCAACCTGCGGACTGTTCCATTTGTGAAGGGGTGCTGCTTGCTCCAACTTAAGAACTGTTCCATTTGTGAAGGGGTGCTGCTTGTTCCAACCCGAGGACTGTTCCATTTGTGAACGAGTGTTTTGTTTTTCCAATTTAGTGACGTGCTTTTTTGAAGTAAAAGCACAAGATAAAAGTTGTACCACCTCCATCTGAAAAACAACTTGTTTTTTTTTGTTTCTTGCAAAAAGACACCTGAACATTAATTTCCTGATTGTGTCCGTTGCATTACTTGTAAAGGTCATCAAGACGATCTTTATACTCCATGTTAAGAATGTGTTTACTTTGGTGCATAAATGTTCAGCTTTTTGTGTTGTTCAATTCATTCTGTTGAGGACTTGTTCTACTTGAGGTTTGGTATTGGATAGCAGACAAAATTACCTAGATGCGCTGTTGTATCAATAAATTGATTTGAAAGTTACATAATCTTTACAGTACTTACTGGTTTGGTAAAGCTTTAACTATTGAGTGACTTAGAAACACATGATTGATAGAAACTATTAAGATCAAATACCTGATCAAAGAGGCTGGGTCCTGGAAAGAATGATGTAAGTGTATTTCCAGCACAGAGCAGGTAAAGTGAATAAGTAAATGTAAGTAAATATATTATCTATTTCAAAAATAATATGTAAAATTTAAAGACTTCTAATTTCCAGCAATAATCATAATGCCAGGCTGCTGTAATAATGAGTGATTTCTTGGCACAGGTCAGCTTCATGCAACATCTTAGGGTAAAGGAGATATAGTCATCCCTCACTGGTCATATACATACTTGATAATAACTCATGTACCCTTTTAATAAATGTGATACATCTGATGATATGTACACTATGTAGGTAATAATATACATTTTCTGAATATATCCATTTAATATTGATGGAGGCATGGAGTTCAATAGTATGGAAAAGGGAAGCATACAAAGTGATCATGATCAAAGTGGGAATATTATTCCAATGATCAAAGCAGGAATATTATTCCAATGATCAAAGCAGGAATATTATTCCAAGAATTAATAATGCCTGCATTCAGTGGTGCATGGGTGTGATGGCATGCATCTCAGCTGTGCACAGACCCTCTGGAAAGTCTAAAGAATGAAATAATTAGTTATTCACACTCCAGCCATACAAAAAAAAAAAAAAAAACAGCCGCTGAAACTTCCAGTATGATCAAATGCAAACTTCAGATTAATGAATAAAAATAAGCGGACACTATAGTATTGAATGTCCATTTTATCAGATGAAGTCCATCTTATTCATTGCAGTTTATAAAGTTAAATTGAAATAAATTACTGCCTGTTGAAATCATAAGGCTCTACAACAGCCCACTAGTAATAATAACGCAGTGGTGTGATAGCTTCCAGTTATTAAACGTTCATCCCTCCGGCAACATTTAAAGGAGATCTTCACCAAAGGAGCATGATTATCTTCAACAGAAGCAATGCAATGATTGCTCCATTACGTGCAGAGTCCATTTATGTTGTAGGCAGACACTGAGGTGGAACTACAAAACTATCATTAATAAGAGGTGAAGGAACATACTCATGTCAGGAAATTTTCAGAATGTCCATTTCTTCAGGTGGGATCTCAGGCACTGCAAAATCCAACTTGGCATTCTCCATCTTGCTGTCCTCATTTCTAATTAAAACACACACCCAAGTATTTTTCCAAGAAACACAAACAGAACTGCAGGATAGTATAAAAAAACTTTACTGGTGCATCCAGTAACACTGCTTATGCCTTCAAGGAATATTTACTACACCAAGCAGTACAAATTTAAATACATCTTTCATTAATCAGTTAAATGAGCAATTACTTAATTTAATTAAATATAATATGCCAATTCCCACCCTTATTTAATATATAAATATTTAAAGCCACACTGTATACATCTTCTAAAGTGCTTATGTTCACATTAAATACTGTTTACAAAAATATTTTATTTAAACAACATATTATAGTGTTCCTTAATATAGGGAAAGATTTAAGAATTTATCTATACTTCTATAAAAAAATATTAATAATAATAATAATAATAATAATAACAGAACGGAGAAAATTATATGATATTTAAACCACTTTTAAATCACATTTAAATTGATGTCAAGATTTACCCCCCCGGGGTGTAAAGTGCCAAAATTGATAATACATTTTGTTTCTAACTGCATCAATCTCTTCACAAATTCATCTCCCTGACAAAACTTGGGCTTGGCTAGCACACTAAAAGAAAAAGTGGAATTTGAACCACAATGATATTTCACAAAACGTTCTGCTAAAGGGCTTTCAAATCTACCTCTCCTAATGTCTCCTAAGTGTTCCATAATCTGTTTCTTCACACTACCCTTTTTGTTTGCCCTATATATCACTGTACTGGAAGACATTCACACCCTATAATATAAATCACCCCCCCCCCAAGACTCACAATTATACTCATCCCTTGCCTTATATAACTTACCATTGATGTTAACCCCATCTATGTTCTTATTACACACTTTACATTTGCCACAAGGGAAACTGCCCTTTATTCCATGTTCCCTTTCTAACTTACTTGTACCTAACTATTCCTTCAAATTCATAAATCTATTGTAGGAGAAAGTAACCTTCTCTGGAAACTGTTTCCTGATATTTCCATCATTGGTAATAATAGGCCAGAATCTATTCACTAACTTATTCAAAGTCTCTGAAAAAGGTGAAAATTTATTTACAAAAAATAATTTTACTTTGGTCCTCCCCTTTGTCCAGTTCCTGAACTCCACTTCTTCTACCCAATGAACCCCATTCTCACTTCAGTGTGAGCCACCCCCAACATTTTTTTAACTTTGTTCTCAGCTGTATTCAAAATAACTTCATTATAACCTCTGCTGTGAAGTTTATTTCTAACCCTCTTGAACTCCACATCCAGCCTTGATTTTTCTGAGGTATTATTTGCTATCCGTAGATATTCCCCATATGGTAAAGATGATAATAAATGGGGAGCATGCATGCTGTCAGCCTTGAGGAAATTGTTAACAGCAGTTGCCTTAACAAAAGGTTTAAATTCCACTGTTAAATCTAAATATTGCACTGTTTCCCTGCTGGTACTAAATGTAAATTCCAAACCAAAGTGATTACCCTGCAACTGCAACATAAAATCCTGAAATTCTTCTGTCTCACTTTTACAAATAAAAATGAGATCATCTATGTATCTCTTAAACAAAATAACTTTTTGTTTATAAAACTCAGAATTGTAAATGGATGAATTTTCAAAGTAATTCATGAACAGAATTGCATAAACAGGGGCATATAAAGCCCCCACTGCAGTCTCTTCTTTTTGCAAAAAACATTCATTATCAAAAACAAAACAATTATGAGTCACAAGGAAAATTCCAACAACTGTAATAGAAAATCTGTGCATGGACCTTCCCCTAACATGTTTATAACAGCTTCCAAACCCCATTTGTTTTTAATACTTGTATGTAATGATTTGACATCCACAGTGGCCTAGTAATATTCATTGGACCATTTCATGCCCCCTATATTATCCGAGAGCTCTTTCCCATTCTTAATTTATTTATCATTTGTTGACCGGGAAAGTCCGACTAGGTTCCACAGAACCTGTTTTCAGCGGAGGCCCGGGGAGAAATGCTCCAGATGATTAATGTGTGACATAATTCTACTCAAACAATTTTTAAGATGAAAATCTAAAAACATGCTCACATTTTGCAAATAGGCCCTCTTCCCAGATACTATGGGCCTACCAGGCAGGTTGCGGATGTCCTTATGTATCTTGGGTATCACTTTGAATTTGGCATCTTTAGGATTCTTAATGTATAGCTTTTTAACATCTAATGAAGAAAGAAAACCAAGCCTTTCTCCCCTCTCCAAAACTTCTAGCAGTAGTGCATTGAATTCTTTGACAGGGTTATAGGACAATGTTTCGTATACTGTATATCATCCAAATTCTGTTATTATTATTATTAATATTTTTTATAAAAGTATTATAGATAAATTCTTAAATCTTTCCCTATATTAAGGAACACTATAATATGTTGTTTAAATAAAATATTTTTGTAAACAGTATTTAATGTGAACATATGCACTTTAGAAGATGTATGCAATGTGGCTTTAAATATTTATATATTAAATAAGGGTGGGAATTGGCATACTATAGTTAATTAAATTAAATAATTGTTCAATTAACTGATTAATGAAAGATGTATTTAAATATGTGCTGCTTGGTGTATTAAATATTCCTTGAAGGTGTAAGCCGTGGTACCGGATGCACCAGTAAAGTTTTTGTTTCTACTGTCCTGCAGTTCTGTTTGTCCTCATTTTTAAGGCTAGCTACGGGTTCAGATCTATTCAACATGGTTACCTGGGATGCAAAGACACTTTACATTACAGGCTTTTTTAGCTTTATCACTTGCAAGCTGCATATTGATAGCTTCCTTGTCCATTTTTGTAGTGCAAATTTAGTGGTAGAAATTCTACTGGGCTGCTCTCTTTTCTTGCAAGATTATGGAACAGTGGTTGGTATTTTAGCCACATCTACATCTGAATGAAATAGTCCAGTTCCTTGAAATTCAATCAGTTGATCAGTATCTTGTATGGTTACCTGCATATTCCCTTTATTGGTTGTCAGATTTGTCAGGATATGCAACTTGATGGTATACCTTAAGACTCTAGATAGTGGGTATCAAAGGAAAAATAGTCATGGATAACAGGAATGGCTGTATTTCAGGGAAGGGAATAAAATAAGGGGCAATTTTTAGAGAAGTCAATAACATGAAGCTGGGGTTATGGCTATAGCTTACGAATTGCATGGTTAACCATACTAATTTAAAATTACTGTCCAATGACTGCACAGCTGACAAAGACAAACCAAGATGTTGATTTAGAAATGTATTATGTAATTTAAATATTTATTTATTTTTATTTATCTTTTTGTTGGCTGTGTGTTTAGATGACTACCACTGATTTTTTAAGGTTCAAGTTGAACTATTTGAGGGAGAAGATATGTTTTGTAGATATTAACTTAAGTAAAGAATGTGATGAAACTGAAACAAGTATTCATAGAAAAGATTTGCAGGCAAATAGGTTCCTACATAGAGACAGCATGCATCCATGGCATATATTTAAAGGTATTGTCAGAGGACAGTATTTGAGGTTAAGTAAATTGGGCACCAAAGATGAGAAATATCATCAGCAAATGTTAGACATGGAACAGGAACCCAAGGTTAGACCCTATAATGACACCCTATGAGATGAGCCGAGAAAATATGTTACTAGAAAAAGGAACAAATCAGCCTGGCCATACTTTATGAATAATGGATACCCAAGACATAATAATTAGAAACAAACAGGGAATAATTATGTTAGATACATCACCTGTTTCAGTATTAGAACTGATGGTGTATTGGATATTATATGGAACAAATGGGGTCTCTTAGGTGCCCATCCAGAGTTAAACAAGCTAATCAGAATGAATCCATATTTTGCTTATAGAAAAAGTAAGAATTTAAAAAAGAGACTGTTATAAGGAGATTATTACTGTTAAGAAATCTATTCATAGTAATAAGAAAGTATCCTTTTGTGATGAAAGGTGATACTGCCAGCCCAGCTAGCTGGAATTTTGTACATAATTATTTGTCATTAGTGAATATTGAAATGATTTGTGTAAGATGCTTGTGTTACAAATGTATTAGAACTGTATGTCATATGTATATCAAACTACTTGTACAAACGTGCGTGTTGAAAAGGGCATTTGCAAAAGGTTTGTGTTTAAAATGGATCCACAGTGTGCCCTACTGAAAAAGAACAGAAATGTACATGCACTGTTGTAACTGTTTAAATGTATATTTTAACAGTGGAAACTGGGATACAGAAGGTTAACCTCAGTCTAGTAAATTTTAGAAAAATACCTGAAATTAAATTATTTTATGTATAGGCCATAAAAGATGGTAGCTTACAGTTTTCAATACAGCAACAGACACAAAGTCTGTACGAGGAAACTTTCTGTATTGTCTTTCGGGTGAATTAATTACTTGTCTTGAAAGCATGAAGAAATGCAATTGTTTTATGACTTCCAGCATCTGCCAGAGATCTGAGGGGAAGCCCTTGTCTATGTATTTTTACAGGGAGATGCTAAATCCTACCAGCTGCCATCACTGGTTGCTTTGGGGTGGAACTAAAAGTCAGATGACAAGAAATGATGACATTCTGCAAGTTATCCCAGCAGTAATATTTTAGATATTAATTTGATAAATCTCTCAGTGAGACAGACAATTCTGAATTTTGTTTTGGACCTGACAACAACTAGAACATCTGTTCACCACATCTGCCTTGCTGTAATGAAGTAAGTTTCTAGGATACAGTAATTATCTTAAATACAGTCAGAGATATAGTAAAGCCTAGTTTAGATATTTTTCTTTATTTACTTGAGACTGTCCTGCAATATTGTTTTAAATATTTCCTGTGGTTCTGAACTCTGATGTCCCTGTGAATATATATCTAGTATTGTCTTTAACTTTTATTGTTTATTATTAAATGTATTTAAACATCTCATTGTAGCTGATCTGTGTAGAGAGATTTAAGTCTTGAGAGTGCTTGCATATTTATTTGGTGACAGTGTGGGCCACTCCTAATAGCCTTGCTCTTGGTCAAACTACCATTTGTGTTAATATTAATATTACACAATAAGATTGCACACCCTTTGTTAAGGGCCTTAAAGTAGCTGATAAGGAAATAACTGGTGGCAGTGGTAACTACCTTATAGTCTGGTCAGAAGGGGGCATAGCTAGTAAACCTGTGCCAGCCTTTCCCAGGTGTGTGTGTGTGCGTGCGTGTGTGTGTGTGTGTGTGTGTGTGTGTGTGTGTGTGTGTGTGTGTGTGTGTGTGTGTGTGTGTGTGTGTGTGTGTGTGTGTGTGTGTGTGTGTGTGTGTGTGTGTGTGTATAAATTAAACTTCAAATACTGTTTAACAGCTACTTGGGCAGGACACGAAGCACTAGTTGGACAAAGAGGGTACTGGGGGTCTTAGCTTGCTCACTCAGCTGAGATCTCAAATCTATAGCTGTGCCAGTGGGGAGTCTTACTGGGGACCTGGAGAAAGGTAGAGGAACCAGCCCTGGACTGACTGTGGTCTCTGTGTGCTCTTAAGGGAAATTGCACTTGATGCAGACAGCTGCATCTGGAAATACTGTGTGTGTATCTGTTATCCTTCCAGTGATCATCCTCCACTGGTGCCAGTGGTGAGGATTGAGGCTTCTTGATTACTGGTCCAGTGGTGGGGTATCACAAAAGTGGTGCTATATTTGTGTTAATTGCAAATATATAGCTTAAGGTACAGATTTCATATACCCTGTTACAGACAAGAAATTTGAATTTAGCTGCTTCACTACCTGTATTTCAGAGAATGTGGTCTACCTAGTTACCTGCCTGCCTTATCCTGCTTTTTATATAGGAAAATGTAGTAGACAGTTTAAAGACAGAATTACAGAGCACCGTTCAGATATAAGAAGGGGTATTTTAATGAATGCTCTCTGTAAGGATTCTATAGATAATGGTTCCCAACATAAATTCAATTTTAGAGTAATACAGAAATGATCAGCTAGTATTGGGGGTGATATAAGCAATAAACTTGAGACATATGATTATAGTTGGATTGTAAGGCTCAATGCAGACAAATCTCCTAGTCTTAATGCTGCTGTAAGTATCAAACCTATTTTAAGAAATAAGCAAATACAATTGTAACTATGTAGTGCAATTTATAAATATACAAATTATGCTTTATGCATTTTTATGCAGTTTATTTATTTCAAACTGTTTGCAATTTTAGATGTATTTATATGTATATCTTTAAGAGTGTAAATGCATTATATTGAGCTATTGATTAATATGTGCTTGAACTACAATTATGATTGGTTGGCTGTGTCACTTATTTTTGATAAAAAGTGGATTGAATTGATTGTTTGTTATATCACACTGAAGAAGGGTTCTTCTTGAAAGCTTTGTGAATTTTATTATTATTAAATATGTTTATACCTCTCTGGCATTGTCAGACTATTTTTTTTTTTAGTATCATGGCAACTTCTGATGTACAGCTGTTAAATCTTTATTGCTTATATGGCAAAATTATATCACTTAGTTTTAAAGAATTTTAGCTAGACTTAACTTGTAAATAATTTAGTTAACTAACAATCATTGATCTCAACTTACTCATTATATAAATCCACAATTTATATATTTATTTTTACAAACATATATATTTTGATTTCTCTTCATATTATAAAGTTTCATTAATACAATATAAGGTTGGTAAATATTTAAGCTTTGTAAATTAGTATTAACAAGATGAGTACTGAGAATGGAAGAAGGGAGAGAGTGGTAGTTGGATCATCAATCACCGCTAGATACTATATACTTTTTAAAAGAACAGAACAATTTGATTTATAGATACAACAATGATCACTATAAATGTATTTATTTAATACAGAAAAGGAAGTGTCTCTTTTGAAGATAGAAAAATTATAAAACAAGAAAGAAAGATGTGTCATTGCAGGAAATCACAATATGTTTAAATTTTAAAATTTTAAATTTATGAAGCTCAGGGATGTAAGTCATTCCATTAATAGACATTAGTATGATACAGAGGATCTAGTTTAAGAAAGGGTTTAGTTAGGAATCTCATTATTGGATAGTAGAATATTAGATGGGTAGTTTGATTCAGCAACACATATTTTCTGTAGGTTTATTAGACATGTCTGCAATCAACAAATCATTTGAATCACTTCTCATCTGGTTACAATTTTTGTTTGGTTTTTCAAGGAAAAAGGAAGAGAGTCAGTTCATCAGAACTTTTCTCCTGAATTGCACTATTATAAATACTCATAAACCTTGCTGTATTTAACATGGACTTAAACTTTATATTTTAAACAGTATAAATAATAGTCATACAAATGGGCCAGTAAATACTTTAAAATTAACAAACCTTGCCATATTTCTACAAGAAATACATATTCATGAGGCAAAAAACTAAATGAAAATTTAATAAATATTTAGTTATTGTCATTTAAGAATAAAGGAAGGGGTCATATATGATCATACCAAAGATTTTATTCAAAAAAGAAAACCAAGAAATCATGTTCAGTATGGTAATTAATGAACGCAATAAATTAATATGGATATTGGTGAATTTATACTGGATACCAGTTATGGGAGTGAAGACAGAAAAAATATTGATTCATTTTAAATAACTTGAAAGGCAGGATTATAATTGCAGAGGGTGACTTTAACTGCATATTTAACCGAACTGAACCTAGAGTAATAAAATGATCTGTATCTGCCATTACAAAAATTCTGAAATGGATAAATATCATAAACCTAAAAGATATACACCACTTAAAAGAATTACTTTTTATAGGTTCATAGGTTCATACTAGGCTATCTGCCCTAGGGCATTTATAAGCCTAGCCAGAGTGTGTGTGGCTTTCACCACCCCTTAGGATGAGAATACTATACCCATTAGTTTGCTGTGCCTCCGTCCAGCAGTGATACAGAGATGATTCCCGGGGTAAACCTACGATCTCCCATCCACTCGTCAAGATTTCTCTTGAACAGAGTCAGTGAGGAGCTCTGCCTCACATGGACTGGGATTCTGTTCCATAGTGTAGGGAGTCTCTGGGTGATGAATCTGTCCCTCCAGCATGTCCTATTTATATCCGTGTTGAGGTTTAAGTCTCTTGCTCTCGTGGCTCTGGTGGATTTGGATTTTTTGAGGTGGAGCATGTCCATTAATGCCGGGTTGGACATGGCCTTGTATGTCAGGCACAGATCACCTCTGAGCAGATGGTATGCGACTGAAAAGAGCTGGAGTTTCTTCAGTCGGGCATCGTATGACATATGTTTGAGCCCCTTTATCCTTTTGGTGAGGAGCTTTTGGGGTCTTTCCAACTGCTGCAGGTGTCGGGTAAGGTACATTCCGAATGGGGCGTTGTACTCAATCATTGGTCTGATAAGTGAAGAGTACAGGGGTACAATGACCTCTCCTGATCTGGATGTGAATCCCTTCATGATCAGGTGGGCAATGTAGAAGGTCTTCCTAACCACTTTGGCAATGTGAGTGTCAAAAGAGAGGTTACTGTCAACTTGGGTCCCCAGGTCCCTGATAACTTCTTCCGTGTTTAATGGATTACCACCTATGTGGTAATTAGGGGTTACCTTGTTTTTCCCAAAGGGTATGACTATACATTTTTTGGCATTTAGCTTAAGGCCATGGCTCTGGCACCAGTTATCCATTTCTATGAGACCTCTCTGGAGGATGTCTGTGTCTGATGGAGTGTCAATTATGGTGCCCAGTTTGCAGTCGTCTGCAAATTTTGTCAGCCACAATCCCCTATGTTTGCCTGCACTTCAGAAAAATAAATGCCGAACAAGAGGGGGCCCAGGACTGAGCCCTGTGGGACACCGCTCGTGACCGGCTTAGAGTCTGACATGGCACCAGCAACTCTAACCCTGTGTGTTCTGTCCTTGAGCCAGTTTGCAACCCATCTTGTGACATATGGGTTTACATCTAAGCTGGTGAGCTTTTCTATGATGCCCGAGTGGGGTATTGTGTCAACGCTTTTGCTAGGTCAAGGTAGGCTGTGTGAACTGCCTTACCCTCATCAATGGCCTTAGTGACTGTTTCAAAAAAGTCGACCAAGTTCAAGAGGCAGGATCTGCCCTTGACAAAGCCAAATTGGGTAGGATCCAGTGTCTGTAGGTCCCCAATGTCTTTATTTATGAGTTCCATTATGATCCTCTCCATAGCTTTGCAGACAAGGCTCGTCAAGCTTATGGGGTGGTAATTTCCAGGGTCCGTAGAAGCACCGCCTTTGTGGAGTGGGACCACAGTTGCCGTACACCATTCTTTGGGTATGTATCCTGTAGTAAGGCTAAGATTAAACAGCAGCCTTATGTGTGGGTTTAGTTCCTCATTGAGTTCGTGTAGCACACAGCCGGGGACACCGTCCGGTCCCATTGATGCTGTGTTTTTTGCTTTAGAGAGAGCAGCTCTCACCTGGGCATCTGAGATGTTTGGGAGGCTAGACTCTGGTGGGATAGATATTTCTCCTTTTGGAGGGGAGGGAGGGGAGAAATTTGCACTGAACCTGTCTGCCAGTATGTTGGCAATGTCTGTGGGTTCAGTGATTTTTTTATCATTTTGGACTAATTCTGAGCATATCTGGGAGTTTCCACCCAGGTTTGTAACATAGCTAAAGAAGGCTGTATGATTGTCTTTTGTGTCATTAGCAATTTTTCTCTCAAAGTTGACCTTGGATGATTTTATGAGTGATCGTAGTTTTTTGCTAGTATTGATCAGAGATGCCTTCCCTTTTAGGTTGGATTACTCACAATTCTATGAATTTGACACTTAGACTAGGTAGAGTTTAGTTTCTCAAGATTTGTTCTTTGCCCCTTCTCTGACCATAATGCTTTAGCATTTAAACTATCAGTTAATTTTAGTAATTATTTTTTGTAAATTAGCAATGACTAACAGCACTACTGTTTAAAACGTTAAAACAGAAGAGTTTCAGAAATGGTTCAATAGTGAAACTAACATTTTTGTGAATCTTAATAATAAGGAAGATATAAACAAAACAATGATATGGAAATCTGTGAAAGCTTATTTATATGCAAAATATCTTGGTAAAGGAAGAATGTCAGGTAGTGGGGCAATGAAGTATTATGTATTCAAAAGAAGTCCATCATCTCTTTCAGCTGTTCCCATTATGGGTTGCCACAGCGGATCATCTGTTTCCATTTCTTCCTGTCCTCTGCATCATGTTCTTTCACACCAACCGCCTGCATGTCCTCTCTCACCACATCCATAAACCTCATCTTAGGCCTTCCTCTTTTCCTCTTACCTGGCAGCTCCATCCTTAGCATCCTTTTCCCAATATACCCAGCATCTCTCCTCAGCACATGTCCAAACCAACGCAATCTCACCTCTCTTGCTTTGTCTCCAAACTGTCCAACCTGAGCTGACCCTCTAATATACTGATTCGTAATCCTATCCATCCTAGTCACACAGAGTGCAAATCTTAACATCTTTAACTCTGCCACATCCAGTTCTGACTCCTGCCTTTTCGACAATGCTACCGTCTCCAACCCATATAACATAGCTGGTCTCACTACCCTCTTGTAGACCTTCCCTTTCACTCTTATTGATACCCGTCTGTCACAAATCACTCCTGACACTCTTCTCCACCCATTCCACTCTGCCTGTACTCTCTTCTTCACCTCTCTTCCACATTCACCATTACTCTGAACTGTTGATCCCAAGTACTTAAAGTCATCCACCTTTACCAACTCTACTCCCTGCATCCTCACCATTCCTCTACCCTCCCTCTCTTTTACACACAAATATTCTGTTTTAGCCCTGCTGACCTTCATTCCTCTCCTCTCTAAAGCATATCTCCACCTCTCCAGGGTCTCCTCAACCTGGTCCCTACTCTCACTACATATCACAATGTCATCTGCAAACATCATAGTCCACGAGGCCTCCTGTCTAATCTCATCTGTCAACCTGTCCATCACCACTGCAAATAAGAAAGGGCTCAGAGCTGATCCTTGAAGTAAACCCACTTCCACCTTAAACGTATCTGTCACTCCCAACACAGTCCTTACCAATGTCACACTACCCTTGTACATATCCTGTACCACTCTTACATACTTCTCTGCCACTCCCGACTTCCTCATACAATACCACAACTCCTCTCTAGGCACCCTGTCATATGCTTTCTCTAAGTCCACAAAGGCACAATGCAACTCCTGACCTTCTCTGTATTTCTCCAACAACACTCTCAGAGCAAATATTGCATCTGTAGTGCTCTTTCCTGGCATGAAACCATACTGCTGATCACTAATCATCACCTCCCTTTTCAATTTTTTTATTCATTCCCTTTGAATACCTTTTGTATTCAAAAAAAGTTACAAGCCATAAAATTAAAACCTTAAAAGGGGGGAAAGTTTATTGATGTAGTAAACCAACTGACTAAGAAATATCTACACAAACATCCAGTGAGCCAACTAATGGTCTGGGAAAATGACGCCAGCAAAATAAATCCACAAGATAAATGTTTTAATGAAATGCTAGTGCTTTCATAGTGATAAAACACCACTTCATCAAACATATAAAACCATATAAAAACAAGTACGCATATATAACAAGTACAACCAATCAAATCTAAACACAAGAAGCTAGGTCCAATCATAAAAAACCTTTCTTCAGGTTGGAGTTTGTTTTTTTAATGATTTTTTATGATTGGATATTTACCTTTTTTCGGTGAACCATTTATTCATACTGCTACTTTTTGTTTGTGGTTCTCAACTTACTAAGATATATCAAAGTGTGCTTTCTTATAAAACTGTAATAGCTTTAGTAAAATTGCATCTTTTATCTCATTCATTTACTTCATGGGGAATGCATAACATAAGTAAAAGAGCAAAGATAGCTTCTAGAACAAACCACTTTAAAGAGATTAGCTGCTGAGCAAGATGGTAAATAAAAAAAACAAAACTAGAGAAATCATTACAAATTTTAGGATTATTAGAACAAAATAAAAATAATAGTCATCCAAGTTTTAATGACAATGTATTTAATGTGTTTTTATGAATAAAGCAGAAAAAAAATCTATAGTTAACCTCTCTAAATCCATAAGTTTGAAATGAACCAAAAGACAAGTGGCAGGACGATGGATCCTCTTTATTAAAATACACTTTAGGCACAATGGTATAAATTCTGAAGAAGTCATTTATACCACTGACAAAAGTGCTAAAGTGTGTTTTAATAAAGAGGATCCATCGTCCTGCCACTTGTCTTTTGGTTTGTTTTACTACTTTTCCTGGTTTGGAGTGTGTTCTCGTTGTTAAATCCATAACTTTTAATGAAAGTAAGTTTCAAAAAGTTACTAACAAAATAAAATAATTTAAAAGCATTAGGCTTCTGGAATTTATTTAACATTTGTTTACCGGGAAAGCCCAACTTGGAACAAAGCCAATTTTCAGCAGGGGCCCAAGGAGAAACACTCCAGATGCATGCCTTTGTGATGTGGGAGGAAACTCACATGAACACAGTGAGGACATGCAGACTCTGCACAGAAGGCACTCCAGCTGAGAATCAATCCGGAGAACTTCTTGCTGTGAGGCGACAATGTTACCACTGCACATTCAAATGGAATAGATGGTATAATTCTCAAGCTATTTAAAATTAGGCCACAGAAAATGTTAAATATTTATAATGAAGTTCTAGTGGATATTCAAACAAATTTTCCACATCCTTCATGGATACACTCCTTGATTAGTCCAGTCTTATGTTCTTCATATAGCCCCATTTATTTATTTATTATATATATATATATATATATATATATATATATATATATATACACTACAAAATATCTGTTTTTATATATGTAAATGTATAGCTATATATATATATATATATATATATATATATATATATATATTTATATATATGTTGAAAGATTGACACCTTATATTCCAGATATAATTGGCAAAGATCAATCTAGTTTCATTTGCAAGAAAAAATTGGAATAATATTAAAAGAATCACAACTCTAATAGATACAACTAATGACAACATACAAAAATGCTCTTATAAACCTTTATATACATAAACCATTTGATTCAATTAATTTGGGTTATTTATTTAAAGTTTAAGGTTGTATGCCTTACCTCTCAAGTTCATTTAACTAATTGCAAAATTATATTTAAATAAGTGAGCCTATGAAAACTGGGTGCTTATATCTTAAAAAGGTACTAAACAAGGTTGTCCCTTATCTCCTTTATTATTTGCACTGGTGATAGATGTCCTGGCAATGGAAAATTCAAAAAAAAAAATTAAAAGTGTCTGAAATAAGAGTAAAGAGACTATATGAATCCAAAGTGTTACTATTTGTGGATGATATAATGCTGACTATGTCATGTTTGGGAAAGTCTAAAATAAATACGTAAAGTACCAGACAATTTTGAAGTTATCATAGACATGTCTCTCAACCTCTTAGTTCAAAAGTTTGGACAGAGCCCTACAAAATGGGGGGACAAAGGCCCAAAAATAGGGCCGTATTTTAAATATTGCTCTAATAAATGTATAAAGTTGCTAGAGTAACAGGATTTGTTTTAACATACATTTTCTGAGTGATTTGAAGTCTGAAAATGTAGTGACTTTAATCCTCAGATCATTCCAGAGATTTGCCAGAAAAATACAAATTTTATGAGGAACAGACCAAAAATATGAGCCAAAAATCTGGACATTCTGTGAAAATCTGGAGTGTTGAGAGGTATGATCACATGTCTGCATGCTAATAAACAGAATCCATTATCTTTAATGATAATAATAATAATAATAATAATAATAACAATAATAATAATAATAATAATAATAATAATAATAATAAAGCAATTATGCCTTTAGCAAAACTTATCATCATTTGGGGATCCTAGGAGTGTATTTGTGATGTTCTTAAAATGAACTATGATGACACTAGAGTCCAAAACTACAACAAAATTATAGAGGAGATTAAAAACATAATAAGTATTTATAATAAACACTATTTTTAGTTTTACTACCCCAAATCCTATATATTTCCTCAAAAACTGTACTACTAATAAGAAAGACTTATCTAATGAATATCAGCAGTATGTTACTAAAATGTCTATTGTACTCCAAGAGACCTAGGCTAGAATAACCATGCTGTATTAGAGCATGAGATAGAGTATGCTTTATCAGCTTCAATTAAATCATTCTTCAGTGTTTGCACAGAAAATAATTAATCTTAATGATTTTGGACTCAGAATGTGACTACATGTATGTAATTATTTTAAATATTGTATGTACAGTCAATGGACCCAAATGTGTTAGTCACATTCCTAAAAACTTCAAACGTTTTATTTATAGACATAGTAATTAAAACATTTTAGTTCAGTCCCTTTTATGCAACTAGAGGTCTAACAGAGGGCTCAGTTAAGTCAAAAAGGGAGGTACAAATGTTTTCAAGGATGCTATAATTATTTTCAATGGCAAATGCTCAAAACTGTGGAGAATTTAGATATTGAATATGAATCAGAAGCCATTGAATGGATATCTGTTCATGGGAATGGAATATATGGATAAAGAACTTCCTCAGAACAAGTCGTTCTACATTGATTGATTACTTATGCCAGCCTGTATACAAAATGAACCTTATAATTCAATATTAGCTGATTTATATAAAATTCTTATATTTTATAAAGAACTAAATTATAGTTTTGGAATTTTAGCTCTCATGGTGAAAAGTTAATATATTACAATTCAGTAAAATTATTTTGCTCAAATCTGTTGGAAAAATAACATTAGCACAATGTTGGAAAATGTTTACATGGAAATATTTGCATTAAGCTTACTATACTTCTGACAGGACTTCAAAATAACTAAAGATTCTAAAATAGTATGTTGAAGATAAACTAGAAATGAAGACAGACTGGAACCATATTATGTTTGATTACTCTTTACTGAAAGACTTTTGGGAAATAATCAATTATTTATTACAAGTCCATGGTCAGATAGTATTAAAATAGCTAAAATGTGCTTTTATACGATGTCTGTTAAATCTGGTTGACTTTCTTGAGACAGTCACCAAAGCCATGGGCAAGAGAAATACAGTGCACACCGCCTGCCTTGACCTAGCCAAAGCCTTTGACACTATTCCCCACTCAGGCATAATAGATAAACTTTCTCAACTAGACATCAATCTAAATGTTACCATATGGGTAGCAAACTGGCTCACTGATAGGTTCATAGGTTGGTACTAGGCTATCAGCCCTAGGGCCTATACAAGCCTAGCCATAACAATTCCCTGGCTATTTCTTCCCACAATATGTAATTCCCTGGAACCCTGTCTAGCAGAGCGACTGACATGATCCCCAGGGGGAATTTCCTATCTCCCATCCAGCTGTCAAGGTTCCTTTTAAAGAGGGCCAAAGAGGTGCTCTGCTTGACATGCATGGGAAGTGTATTCCAGAGTCTGGGAAGTCTCTGGGTCAGGAACCTATCCCTCCAGCATTTTTTGTTCATTGTGATGACAAGGTTTAGATCCCTGGAATGTGTGGCTCTGAGGACTTGGGATTTCTTTAAGTGTAGCATGTCCAACAGCTCTGGGTTTGACATGGCCTTGTATGTTAAGCAGAGATTGCCTCTGAATAGACAATATGTGACCGAGTATATCTGAAGTTTTTTTAGGTGGTCAGCATAGGGCATCTGCTTTAGGCCTGTGATTCTTTTAGTGAGGTATTTCTGTGGCCTTTCCAGTTGTTGCAGATGTCTTGAGAGGTACATCCCAAATGGGGCGTTATATTCTATAATGGGTCTAATGAGGGATGAGTACAGTGGGAAAATGACCTCCTTTTTCTGGATGAAAAACCCTTAGTGATGAGGTGTGCCACATACAAGGATTTCCTGATTGTTGTGGCGATGTGGTTATCGTTATCGAAGGTGAGACCACTGTCCACCTGTGTCCCTAAGTCTCTTATCACACTTTCAGTGTTTAGTGTACTGCCACCTATGTGGTAATTCATGGGTACATGTTTTTTCCCAAAAAGGATAACTATACATTTCTTGGCATTGAGCTTGAGCCCATGGCTCTGGCACCAAGCATCTGTTTCTGTAAGGCCCTTTTGTAGAATATCCACATCATTTGGGGATTCAATAATGGCTCCCAGTTTGCAGTTATCTGCAAATGTTGTTAGCCAGAGTCCCTTAGTGTTGGCCTGTACTTCAGGAAGTAGATGCTAAACAAGAGCGATCCCAGGACTGAACCCTGAGGTACTCCACTTGTCACTTGTCTGGAGCTGGATTTGGAGTTGGCTACTTTTACTGTCTGGGTTCTGTCAGTAAGCCAGTTGGCAACCCATTGAGTGATGTAAGGATTAATGCCCAACTTAGTAAGTTTATCTATGATTCCAGAGTAGGGAATGATGTTGAAGGCCTTGGCGAGGTCCAGATAGGCTGTGTAGACCACCTTACCCTCATCCACAGCTCTGGAGATTGATTCAAAGAAGTCAGTCAGGTTCAGGGGACAAGATCGGCCCTTCACAAACCCAAACTGGGTGGAGTACAGTGTTTGAAGGTTGCCAGTGTCTTTATATATAAGTTCCATGATAATACGTTCCATGGCCTTGCAGATCAGGCTCATCAGACTGATGGGGCGGTAGTTCCCAGGATCCAAGGTGGATCCTCCCTTGTGGAGTGGGATAACTGTAGCTGTGCGCCACTCAGTGGGCATGAAGCCTGAGGTGAGGCTATGTTTAAATATGACACTTAGGTGAGGTGCCAGTTCATTTTGTAGTTCATGTAGTACACAGCCCGGGATGTCGTCTGGTTCCATGGATGCGGTATTCTTAGCTTTGGAAAGTACAGTTTTTACCTGTGTGGCCTTTATTACCAGAATTTGGCAATCTTTCAGTATTGAGATGGGCCCTTTGGGGGTGAGAGGGGGGTGAAGTTGGCACTGAATTGATCTGCCAGGATATTGGCAATATCCTTGAGATCAGTATATTTAATGCCATTCTGTTGTAGAGAAAAAGAGATGGATGACTCTCCTAAAGTCCTCATGGACTGCGAAATAAAATCACCAATCGCAAAAGTAAAATGGAACAGAAGTTTACTACTGAAGCTTCATACGAGCTTTTCGTCAGTTGAATATACCAACTTCATCAGAAAAAAACAAAAATGGAAACAACGTCACAAAATAACCTCCCCTTTTATATACCCCTTGCTTCTCCATTTAAAACACTTTAAAATGTAACCAAATGCACTCCAAACACATTGTTACTCTGAAAGACACCTAGACCAGATGGAAACATTTAAATTCATTAAATTAAATAAACTGAATGACTGGAAATACAGTACAAGAAATACCAATGCTTTAGAAAAAAGTACTTTTTGAAATAATTAATAACCAATATGGTCCAAAGAAAGACCCCTAAATGTCATTACTTACTGACAGATGTATAATTTCTGTAAGTCGAATTCAAAAAAAATATATATGATTATAATGGAAAAAGATGTTCAACTGTTGAAATTGCAAAAGGTAATAAATGGTGGAAATCATTACTGTCTGTAACTGATAAAATAATTTTACGAAGATTATAAATATTAGAAATATAAAAATAAACATATGTATAGTGTAGAATTTTACAGTTTTTGGCAAACTTACCATATGGTGAAAACATTTACAAGTGTTTAACACCTTAAACGAGACTAGCCTCAGAAGTGCCGCTAAAAGAAACCACTGAACCTACAGGTCGTTCTGAATGAAACCACACTAAAGGTTTGATGGGGTTTTTTTTACTTTTACGACTGGTGATTTTATTTCACAGTCCCTGAGGACTTTAGGAGAGTCATCCATCTCTTTTTCTTTGCAGAGTGTTTTTCTTATCTCAGCATGCCATTCTGTTGTAGCTCAGAGCAGATCTGAGCATTGCCATTTAGATTCTTGACATAACTATAGAATGCCTTGTGGTTGTCTTTGGAATCTTTGGCAATTTTATTTTTGTAACTAGCTTTGGAGGATTTTATGAGGGATCTCAGCTTCTTACTGAGGCTGATAAGGGAGTTTTTCGCATCCTGGGATTTTTCTCTTTTCTGCAACAGTTTCTTCCTTTTGTTGTAAAGTTTGTTTATGGCAGGGAACCACCAAATTGGCTTCCTTTTTTTTGGAGGAGAGCGTCTTGGTTCTATTTGGGATGGCACGATTCATGAATGAGTAGATGTGCTCGTATAGTGCCTTAGTGTAGGATTCAGCATCGAACTTTCAGTTCCCTTCTGCATAGGTGTCATGAAATTTGTCACTTCTGACTTGAGTAGAATGAAGTTGGCTTTGGAGAAGTTTTTTACGGAGGTTTCCTAACTGGGGGGTGGGGGAGGGTTGTGGATGTCAAGGGTGATTAGCTTATGGTCAGACCTGACCAACGAGGTGGTAACCATAGGCATGGAGCATCGATTTTCCATGTTGACCAGGTCTAGGATATTGGAGCCCCTGGTGGGACTATGGATTAGTTGATCCAGGGCATTGGAATTTATGAATTCCAAGAACTGTTGTCAAAGGTGTTGGTACATGAGTAGTTTTCCCAGTTAATGGCAGGTTAGTTGAAATCACCCAGTATTAGCATGTTTGTTTGTATCTTAATATTTTCCAGTATGTTTAGAAAAGTGTAATGAGAATCTTGGGGCATGGTAGGAGATCTGTAGCAAGCTCCAATTTGGATTGCATTCTTACCTAGTGTTAGTTGCACTTGGATTGCATTCTTACCTAGTGTTAGTTGCACCTGGAGAATTTCAGACACATTGTGTTGGGCAACTAGCCTGGTGGTGTGAATATCCCTGTAGAATATGGACACTCCTCCATCTTTAGTGTTTTGGTCCTGGTTTAGTGGCCGAAAAGTGTGGTAAGAGTTGTAGCCTGGTATTGCAGGGGTGCTCTCTGGAGCCTTGAGCCAGGTCTCAGTTACTTCACAGATATTGATGTTCTCCATTTTTAGGAGTGCCTTGAGAGAGTGCATTTTGAGGTTTAGATTTCTAGCACTGAGTAGCATTACCTTCAGATTTTGGATGCTTGCACCTGTATGGTGGGTGGTTTTGTCCTTTGAACTTTGCCTAAAAAAGGCACTATAGGGGTGGCAAGAGCCTTAGCCAGTAACTTGAATCCTAGGGGTGACAGGTGCAGACCATCTTTTGCAAAGCATCATGGTCTGTCAATCATGTCGTCCCAGGCAGACAGATACTGAATCCCCTTTGAATGACACCAGAAGCTTAGCCAATTGTTGAAGTCAATCATTTTGTCCTTATACTGTGTTATCCTTCTGGGCAAAGGCAGGATGCTACTCAGGGATAGAGTCATACCTGCCTGGGCCACATGATCCAAAACCTCTTCCATGTCTTTTTTCATGTAGTCCAGGGAGGTACGTCTCAAGTCATTCACTCCAACAAGGACAATGACAGAGTCGTATTTGTACTTGTTGTGGAGTGACTTGAGTGCATGCATTATGTGGCAGATCCTGGCACCCGACAGGCAGCTGACTGTAATTTTCTCCTTGTTCAGCCTGGTGAGTGGGATATCAGTGTGCCTGACTATAGAGTCACCTATGACTAAAGTGTTGGGTACATTGTCTTGCCTTAGGGGCTGTTGTTGAGTGGCACACTGGTGTTGTGAGCTATGTGACACTTTGGTTGTGACTGGTGTTTGTTTGTGTTTCCTCTTCAGAGGTCCTTGTTGCTTGGGCAGGTTACTGTTAAGGGCCTCCGCATATGAGGGTTTAGTGTTGCTATGTGAGGGTTGGTGGTGTGGGTTTAGAAGGGCTATGTGTTGCTTGAGATGTAGTGTGGTTGTTAACCATCTCCTCTTGACTGTCTAGCACAATCTTGGGTGGAGAGAGCTTTGCTTCCAGTTTGGCTATGTAAGTGCATCTCTCACAGGTTGTAGTGTTGGGTGGTAGGAGGAGAGGGTTGTCTGTGTGCATAAGAAAATTGCTGCATTGCCCCAGTATGCCCAGATTCACCAGGTGGACAGGAGAAATCACCAGAAGCTGACCCTTGGACATGCCTGGTTTGGTGCTTTTTTTTTGCAAAGTACAAGAGCTGTTTTCCCTAACCTTAGCAAGGTACTTTGCAATTATAGGCTGTTTAGTGCCTATGTTTCATTTCTCCTTATTAACACAGAGAGTTGAGTGCTTGTATCACTTTAAGGCTTCCTAGGGCTTTCCTGCAGGTTCTAGAGCGAGTGCTAGTCACAGGGAAGCTTAAAGGTAAGATAAAAAATGGTTTATCCTAAACACTGCAGTGCACACTAGAGGAGTTAGATGTGAAAGTAGGTAACTTAAGTTTTACCTGTCTAAAAAGTTAAGTTTTAGTGGAGTGTCACTATTTTTAAAACAGCAAGATAGATTGAAAGGGGGTGGTCACTATTGTATTCTGGTACTATGGAATACAGTAGGATGGCCAATACATTGAAATAGTTGAAAGGGAGGGATTTCACAAAATGATAAATTTGCACTTACTCACACAAGCCAGTAAAAACAGAGAAGCCATGAGATATATGGTCAAATTAACATAAGGGGCAGGCAACTAGAAAGACAGTGGTGTTTAAGAACACAACAGTAACTGGATGGGAGGGTGGGAAAAAAATTCTGCCTGACTCACAAGAGACAGAGCTGTGGTCTCTTTTCAAGTTTTAATATGCAGTTAAAAGCAGAATACAAGTAAAACACAAGGTAAAGAAAACAAATCACAGTATTCAAAATAGAAAAATGCAATAAAGTAATACAAAAATGCAACAAATAAAAAGTAAGCTAACCTTTCCCGCACAACAGTGTAGCAGAGTCTGGGTGAGCCTTCCTAGTAAAGCTTTGAAATATTTTGTTTTACCCCTTAAATAGAAGGTTTAGTTCCTAGCTCCACCCCCTCAGTTCACAGATGAATAAACTTAACTGACCTGCCCTATCTTATGTGTGAGCCCTTAATTGATCTGTACTGATTTCTGCCCGACTCACAAGAGACATAGCTGTGGTCTCTTTTCAAGATTGAATATGCACTTAAAAGCAGAATACAAGTAAAAGACAAGGTAAAGAAAACAAATCACAGTATTCAAAATAGAAAAAAGCAATAAAGTAATACAAAATACAACAAATAAAAAAACAAACTAACTTTTCCCTCACAGCAAAGTGTAGCAGAGTCTGGGTGAGCCTTTCTAGTAAACCAACCTAGTCAAAATAGGGGAAGCCACCTCAAGCAGTATACCTGTAACGAGCAGTGTACCTCAAAGATTGGTCCTGGGGCCTCTGTTATTCAGGATATACTTCTCTGAGGTGCAGGCCAAAACCAGTAGGCTATGGCTGACCAAGTTTACAGATGACTGCAAGCTGGGCATGGTCATCAATTCCCCAAGTAATGCGGACATCCTCTAAGAGGGTCTCACCCAAACAATTGACTGGTGCCAGAAACATGGCTTCAAGCTGAATGCCAAAAAATACATCATTTTCCCCTTTGGGGGGAGTGATGTCCCCACATATTATCACATTAATAACAGTGTCCTAAGTATGCAATCAGTAGTGAAAGATTTGGGTACCCAGGCTGATAGCAACCTGACGTTTGACCACCATGTTGCTTCCATTGTACTTGAAAGCTTTTTACATGGCCCACCCCCTAAGTAAGGGTATCTCATCTAGGGACAAAGAGGTCATAACATCCCTGTATTCTTCATTTATAAGGCCAATTAGTGCATACAATGCCACCTTTGGCATGTACTTCTAAAAGCACATGCAGCAGCTGGAGAGACCACAGAGGTTCCTTACTAGGAGAATCCAGGGGCTGAAACATCTACCCTACACAGATTGGCTAAAAGCCCTGTCCCTCTGCTCAGTTTCATACAGACTCCTCAGAGGTGACTGCTGTCTGGCATACAAAGCAATCTCAGACCTCGCTCTGATGGTACTGCTGCATATCCACAAGTCAAGCTCCAGTTGAGTAAACCATATGCACAACCTCAACCTGGTCTGTGATATCAATATAACTTGTTGGCAGGACAAATTTGTGTCCCAGAGACTCCCCTATCTGTGGAATAGACTCCCTCTCCATGTCAAGCAGAGTACCTCATTACCCGTTTTTAAGTGCAACCTGGATAACTGGATGGGAAACAGAAAATACACCCCTGGGACTCCACTTGTGTCCCTGTTGGACAGGGGCTTTGGGTGCTGACTTGTCTAAACATGGGATAAACTCTTGGCTAGGCTTATAAGGGCCTCAGGACCAATAGCCTTATAACTTCCTATGATCCTATTATACAATGTTCCCATTCCTTGTAGTCAGAAAATTAATCAATACCTCACTCTTGTGGACTCTATTGGCCATTGCAAGGAAAACAGTTGCAAGAAAATGGAAAATGTGACATCCTCCTCAATATTTCTGCATTTTCCCCACTTTTGAGACAAATAGTAAATAAAAAAACTTGAAAGTAGAATACTGAAAACAACAACGGAGAAAACAGATTCTAACTTTTTATAAAAAATTCTATGTTTATTGAAGTTGAAGGTATTTCATCTTATTTCTGATGTGTTCATTGTAATAAGATGTTAAGTGGTGGTAGACATTTGCTCTAAATAGCCTATATATTAATTTTAAGTATAAAAATAGCATAAAAAGGTTTTATAATTATCTCACATTGGCCGATATTAATTGTAAGCATGTACATTATATAAAAAGATTGTATAATTATCTCACATTGGCCAAATTTGGCTAAGGCATTGGGGAACTTTCCCTACTCATCATTGTTGTGAGTGGGAACCATTTTGGAGGAGTACTTCCTGTTTCCATTCCAGGTGCAGAGGCAGCCCAGAGAAATGGGGAGGCAGTTGGAGAGAGAAAGAGATGATGGAGTAGTGAAAGAAATTAAGGACCAAGCAAATATTGAGACTGGAGAATGTGTGAAGGATCTGAGGACATGGTTCAAAAAACGTGTTTGATGGAGACGAGTCAGCAAATGATAGATGTATAACTGCAACCCTCCAGTTGGCAGGGATGTGGGATCATTTACTTAAAGAAATGGTGGTTCAGAGTGTGTCAGAAAATGAAGATGATGTTTCCTGGGGAGGCATTATGGAGAAAATAAAAAAGGAGGATGCATAGACAATCCTGAAGATTAGTGGTGAGATAGAAAAGAAAGCATGTAAAGAGAAAATAAAAGAAGGTAAAGTGGAATAGCAGAAAAGAACTTAGAAGAAAATGAAAAATGGAAGTAAGTGGTAAGGATTCAAAGTAAAGAAGACAAAGAAATGGGCAGGTATGAAGTGTAGGACAATTACTAGCTCCTTTGGGTATAAAAGTAGATGGGGTAAGAGCATTTATTCTTATTAACAAAGATACATTTTGTTACATTATATCTGAGACTGTTTTTCTCAATGGAAACATTTTCTAGAGAATATGAACAAAGAATTACTGTAACCCCTAGAATCTTTATGTGATAAAAGCATTTAATAGGGAAACAAGAAGATTCATGTACAGATTTGAACCGAGGTAGAAAGAGAGACTTTAAAAGGACACTTGAAAGCTTTATGTAAAGAAATACTGCACATTGCAAAAGTTTATGACCAAAGGGGTTTATGGACTGGTGGCTGGAATGATGCAAAAAAAAGTGAATTGAAATGTTATAAATGGTTTACTATGAAAATGACGGGTGCAGCTTGGACAAAAATGGGAATGTTGAACCACGGTTTACTGATTCTTGTTTTCACCAACCTGCACTACTGCGAGTGAGTAGTTTAGCAAATGACACTGTGCATTTGCACATATGTCCTCGGAGTTATGACTACAGATTGTGGTACAGTGGGGATCAGTAAATTATCCTTTTCCCCACTGTAGTGCCATCTCGGAGTTGGAATATATAGTTTGCAGGGGGCATGGAGAGGGGGCAGAGGGGCTTGACCCCTGCTAAAACATGAATGGCAGTGTAGGAGTTTACCGTACATTGGCACCTACACTGATGTCACGCTCAATATTCGGCATAAATTTTGAACCTGCTGAATTCGTTCAACAGATTTGACATTTACGCCTAATTACTATGCAGACATTTGCAGTTTCCATTCGATGTTTCAGACTTTTTTGTCAGTTTTGGTTTTTTGATAGTAAACCATTATAAATAATAGTAATAAAATTGGACATTTGTGGATGGATTGCAAAATGAAAATAACAGTAAAAGAAAGAAGAAAAGAGAAGAAAAAGAATAAAGAGAAGAAATGTTAGAATTTGTAGAAATAGAAGAAAAATTAAGTGAGAAAAATATAATAAAGAGGACATAGAAGAAGGTTCTGAAATAAGTGAAGAAGACCTAAACTGGGAAGTATTAAAAGGTAATAAAGAACTATATTGTAAAAGGGTAAAAGACAGAAAAAGAAACTGTAAAGGATAAGTACAAAAGAAAAACAGACAGGAAATGGATGAAAAAAACACATGCAGCTAAGGAGTGGGGCTTGGTATAATGGTTAGGTTGTTTGACTCACAGACACAAGGTACAGTGTTTGATTCTTACCTTTGGAAAGGAAACTGGTTAGGCTTAGAATGGACTATTAAGAAAGCTAGATTAGTAATTAGCTATAAACTTATGAAACCATGATCTAAGGGAAAATGACAATTTTAGGGGCTTTGTGTAAATGGGAATAGTGTTAAGAATATAGTAATAAGAACAGCAATATCGGAGAGGTGTAGTACATGTGATGTAGATGTAATTATATTACAAGACACAAGATTTAAAAAAAAATTAAGAATGGGGGTATTTACAGTTCATACGTTCATAGGTGTATATTAGGCTAACGGCTCTGGTGCCTTTACAAGCCCAGCCCATAGAAGTGCCCTGGCATCATGCCACCATTAGTTCCCAGTGCCACTATCAAGTAGAGCCACTGGAGTGACCCCCAGGGTGAACTTTCTATTATCCAGCCACTCATCAAAATTTCTCTTGAAGAGGAACAGTGAGGTGCTCTGCTTGACATGTATAGGAAGTCTATTCCAGAGCATGGGCAGTCTCTGGGTTATGAACCTATCCTTTCAGCATGTCCTGTTGATTGGGGTAATGAGGTTGAGGTCCCTGGAGAGTGTGGTGTGGGGTGATTGGGATTTCTTCAGGTGTAACATTTCTAACAGGGTGGGTCAGATATGGCTTTGTAAGTCAAGCAGAGATCACCTCTTAATAGACGATATGAGACAGAGAAAATCTGGAGTTTTTTGAGTCTGTCCATGTAGGACATGTGTTTAAGGCCTAGGATCCTTTTTGTGAAGTACTTTTGAGGCCTCTCCAGTTGTTGCAGGTGTCTAGTGAGGTACATGCCAAATGGGGCATTATACTCAATGACTGGTCTAATGAGGGAAGAGTAGAGAGAAATGATGACCTCTTTCTTTCTGGATGCAAAACCCTTGGTAATGAGATGTGCCACATAGAAGGACTTTCTGACCACAGTGGCAATGTGGTGGTCAAAGGAGAGGTTGCTGTCAACCCGTGTCCCCAAATCTCTTATAGTGCCTTCAGTGTTCAATGGGCTACCATCAATATGGTAATTAGTGGGAATAGAGTTTTTCCCAAAGGGAATGGAGATGCATTTTTGGCATTAAGCTTAAGGCCATGGTTTTGACACCAGTTGTTGGTCTCAGTGAGGCCTTTCTGTAGGATGTCTACATCACTTGGGGAGTTAATAATGGCTCCCAGCTTGCAATCATCAGTGAACTTGGTCAGCCAGCGTCCCTCTGTTTTGGCCTGGACTTCTGAGAACTAGATGCCAAACAGGAGAGGACCCAGGACCAGTCCCTGTGGGACTCCACTCATGACTTGTTGACAGTTTGACTTGGAGTCTGCTACTTTTACACTGTGGGTTCTGTGAGCCAGTTTGCAAACCATCTGGTGATATAGGGGTTGATGCCTAGTTTGGTGATTCTGTCAATAATTCCTGAGTGGGGAATGGTATCAAAGGCCTTGGCCAGATCAAGGTAGGCTGTATGAACTGCGTTGCTCTTATCCACAGCTCTGGTGACTGACTCAAAGAAGTCAACCAGGTTGAGCAGCCATGATCTACCCTTCACAACCAAATTGTGTGGGATCTAGAGTTTGGAGATTCCCTATATCCTTTTAATTAGGTCCATAATGATGCGCTGCATAGCCTTACATATCAGACTCATCAGGCTAATGGGGCGATAATTCCCAGGGTCTGTAGTCACTCCCACTTTATGGAGAGAGATGACTGTAGCAGTGCAACATTCTGTAGGGACAAACCCTGAGGTAAGGCTGTGATTGAACAGGGCACACAGATGTGGTGCCAGTTCACTTTGTAGTTCATGTTTAACACAGTCAGGGATATTGTCAGGTGCCATGGAAGCTGTATTCTTGGCCTTGGACAATGCAGCTTTAACCTGTGCTGCAATAAAGCTGGGTGCCTGGCATTTTTCTGGTATTGTGATTAGTCCTTTAGGGGGGGAAAGAGGGGTAAAGTTGGCACTGAATCTGTCGCCAAGTATGTTAGCAATATCTGTTGGCTCAGTATAGGAGGTACCATTGTGCAGTAACTGAGAGCAAATCTGGGTATTGCTGTGGAGATTCTTGCTATAACTGTAGAAGGCTTTGTGGTTGTTTTTAGTGTCTGCCACAATTCTGCCTTCATAGCTAGCTTTACAGGTTTTGATGAGGGATCTCAACTTTGTGTCGAAGCTAATAAGGGAGTTTTTCCAGTCTTGAGACTTCACTTTCTTCTGCAACAGTTTCTGTCTTCTGTTGTAGAGTTTGTTAATGGCAGGGGACCACCAGATTGCCTTCCTTTTTTGGAGGAGAGCATCTTGGTTCTATTGGGTGTGGCTAGTTCCATGCATTTATGTATTCATTAATTCCCATGCAACTATTTTCCATTTGCATGGGTGCCATGAAGTTAGCCACCTCTGTTTTTAAGAGCCTGAAGTCAGCTTTGGAGAAGTTTTTCATGGTGGTTTCCTTTGCTGGTGGTATGGGTGAGATGTGGATTCCCATGGTAATTAGTGTGTGGTCAGATCTAACCAGAGAGGAATTGACTATTGGTGTTGAGCAATGGTTGCCCATGTTAGTAATAACCAGGTCAAGGATGTCACTTCCTCTGGTGGGGGTAAGAATGAGCTGGTCCTGCGCATTGGAATTAATGAATTTCAGGAAGTGTTGGGCAAGTGTATTGGTGCATGAGTAGTTTTCCCAGTTGATGGAGGGGTAGTTGAAGTCACCCAGTATGAGAGTATTGGGTTGAACCCTAATAGTTTCCAGGGTGCTTAGGAACATGGAATGAGAGTCTTGGGACATGGTTGGGGACCTATAGCAGGCTATTACCTGAATCGCCATCTTACCCAATGTTAATTGTACCTGAACTATCTCCGATGCGTCATGCTGGGCTACTAGTCTGGAGGTGTGCATATCCTTTATGAATATGGAGACATCACTGTCTTTGGAGCTTCAGTCCATGTTTTGGGGCCGAAAGGTGTGGAATAACTTATAGCCTGGCAGCGAAGGGGTGCTTTCTGCTGGTTTAAACCAGGTCTCCATTACAGCACAAATGTTGATGTTCTCCATTTTGAGGAGTGCTTTTAGCGAGTGCATCTTGAGATTTAGACTTCTAGCGTTGAGCAGCATGACCCTCAGACTGCATTTATTTATAGCTGCTATGGTGGTAATTTGGTCTTTGGAACACCACCTAAAAAAGGCACTATAGGGGTGGCAAGAGCCTTAGCGAGTATCCAGAAACCTAGGGGTGACAGATGCAGGTTATCTCTGGCAAAGCATCAAGGTCTGTCAATCCTGTCATCCCAAGCAGACAGATACTGGATCCCTTTAGAATGACACCAGAAATTTAGCCAATTGTTGAAGTCAATCATTTTCTGCTTGTAGTGTGGTATCATTCTGGATGATGGTAGGATGCTGCTCAGGGCTAGGGTCATACCCGCCTGGGCTACATAATCTGAGAGCTCCTCCATGTCTCTTTTCATGTAGTCCAGGGAGGTGTGTCTCAGGTTATTCACACCCACATGGACAATGGCAGAGTCATATTTGTATTTGTGGAGTGACCTGAGTGCGTTTGTTATGTGTCAGATCCTGGCACCCGACCGACAGCTGACTGTTACCTTCTCCTTATTCAACCTAGTGTGTGGGGCATCAGTGTGCCTCACTATCAAGTCACCTATGATTAGTGTATTGGGCAATATTTCACAATGAGTGAAATTTCATTGCTAGGTATAAAAATTTGGAATAAAGATGTAAGTAGAATTTAATAGGAAAAAAACAGCAGAAGAAATAAAGCATACCTTTCTTTTCTGGAGAATATATAAGTTACCATTCAGAAAAAAGCCTGATTTACTAAATTTAGTACTGATAGGAAAAATACGCTACTTAACAAATGTATTTATGTTGCCAAGAGTATTTGAAAAGGAATTATTGCAGATATTGTTTTTATTTATATGGGGTTGTAGATTAAACGTAGTAAAAAGAAAAGTTTGTATGTAGACAAGAAGGAGTTTAGGGTTAATTAATCCAGTGTTTACGCTGGGTCATTAAATTTGTACAAAGTATTAAAGTGGATAAATGGAAAAATGAGAGAAGTAAAACTATTAGTAGTAAACTATATAAATATAAGTATGATAAATGTTGTGGTACAAAAGAATACAAGAGAAAAAAAGTGTATAAATGAAGATATAAAATGTTGCCAAGAAAAATATTTTTGTGGAAAATAAAAATTGATGATATAGAAAAGTTAGAATAGTATGTTATAAGGATGTAATGTTAAAACATCACTATGTAAAACCATGTAAAAATCTAACAGATGAAAACAATAAATCTGTAAAAATAAGAAACAAGTGATCAGGAAGTGGAATGTCAAGATTTTTTTGTGGAGACTGGTAATAGATTGCCAGTAAAAGGAAATATGCCTTAAAAAAAGAAAAGTGACAGAGTATGTTTACATTGTCAAGAAGGAGAAACAATGGAACGTGTGTCTGAAATGTAAAAGAGTAAACAAGTTATGGGGAAACGAGTAAAGAAGATTTTTTAAGATATAAAAGAAGTGAAGAAATTAAACGTGGATATGATTAAATATGGATATTATAAGAATAGAAGTAATGAATATGTTAAAAGAACAGATACAACATTTATTTTATGTTATATGGGTTATATAGAATGAAAGAATAAATGAAATGTTTCATGGTAAATGGATTTTAGCAACAATGTTATGTAAAATGAGATAGTGGTTATGGAAAAAGGAGTGGAAGTCTAATAGGGATGAAAATTTATTATGATTGTAAAGGAAATTATGAATATGTGTAAACCGATTTGCATATTTATATATTTGTACATATGTAAATATTTGTACATATGTAAATATTTTCTAATAAGGGTTATTTTTGTATATAAATGGAGGACCCCTACTCTTTTCAATAAGTGCCTTGGGATCTTTTACATCCACCTGAACTACCACCAACTCATCCAAAGGATGAGACATACAGGAGTGCAACACCCCTTATTCTGTTCTGCAATGTCAGCAATCCAGTCATCTGTAGTGGGAAAAGAACCTACAGCCTTTTGTTTTTCAGCACTAAATTGATTACTTGACACCTGCAGCAGTTGGAAAGACCCCAAAAGTTCCTCACCAAGAGGATAAAGGGTCTTAAACATATGTCATATGCTGCCCGACTGAAAAAACTCCAGCTCTGTTCAGTCGCATACCACCTACTCAGAGGTGATCTGTGCCTGACGTACAAGGCCATGTCCAATCCGGAATTAATGGACATGCTCCACCTCAGAAAATCCAAATCCATCAGAGCCATGAGAGCAAGAGACTTAAACCTCAACACAGAAATAAATAGGACGTGCTGGAGGGACAGATTCATAACCCATAGGCTCCCTACACTCTGGAATAGAATCCCAGTCCATGTTAGGCAGAGCCCCTCACTGATTCTATTCAAGAGAAATCTTGACGTGTGGATGGGAGATCGTAGGTTTACCCCGGGGGTCATCTCTGTGTCACTACTAGACAGAGGCACAGTAAACTAAACCCTAAAAGGGCGTAGTATTCTCATCCTAAGGGGTGGTGAAAGCCACACACACTCTGGCTAGGCTTATAAATGCCCTAGGGCAGATAGCCTAGTACGAACCTATGAACCTATGATTGACTGACTGACTGACTGTCTGACTGACCGAACATTTTGTTTTGCTGGAAAGTCTAGCGGAACACAGCCTCTTTTCACCAAAGGGCCCAGGAAACATTTACACACATTTTTTTAATTCTCAGCATGAGTTAATAGTACAGAAATACATTTTAGAATTATTCTCTGATAGCATTTGTAAAGTCATAAGAATCTGGGTGTTTGAATGCAAGATTAAATAACATTTGTCTAGTTTTAGTCAGATTTAGGAACAGACAGCTATAAAAGTGATACATAGTATCTGTGCATGTTTTAATATGAAGGTATCACACCCAAAAGTGGTTTCATTAAACATCTTGCAGATTATAATATTACTGTAAATATGTTGACAATTAACTTAAATGCATGTTATTGATGCATTACTTGGGTATAAAGCTAAAGGTGTCAGTGCTGAATGATATGTTTTTGCCCTTCTCTTTGTAACAAATTAGCAGTTCATGAATCATCTGACATACTAAGAATTTCAGCACATTTAAACTTTGTAGGACAGAGTAGTAGCTAGGGTGGGATGAAGGGATAGCCAGCTAGAGTGCAAGGTATTAGGGGGCATGATTGGGAGATGCTGATTGTTTGGTAGTGCAGTACCTATATTCATTTCCATACAGGCATTTCTAAATGACAGTACAGAAATTAATTTTCAGGACTTCAAAACTAAAGCAGTTTAACACTTCATGTGTGGTGCATGCTGTAGCAAGCTGCTTGATAAAAATGCTGCAAGTGGCTTGCTATAGTTTTAAAAATAGAACAGAATCTGTTTGTTTTGCTCCTCATCTTTGAGGTGAGGGAACAGAAAGAAGACATGACTGGAACCTGAGGTTAGGAACATCACCAAGACTGGATAGAACAGACGTTTATTTTTTGCCAGATCAGCAGATGGCACTAGGTACTGGATGAGACTGCTACAGCTCTGACACAGCTCTCGTATTTCCATTTCCCTTTGCAAAAGATTATTCACAACCTAGCCCCTGCCTCCTGCAACAATAAACCAGAGGATATTACAACTCTAACAAATTTCTCAGTGTTCAAAAATAGTTAAAAGTGTTTCTTCACAAAAGAATATAAATGCAAATGTTTCAAATATGCTGGATACTGTAGTCTCTTTCAAACTTTAGAGTTTGTTCAACAGCTGAAATGTTTCCTGTTGTTGTGTTTGCCATTTCTGTCAGCTTACACTGCATCTCCATGGTGATGTCTCAGTGTTTTCAGAAAGCACATACCTAACTTCTTTTTGTTATAACTCCATCTGTGACTTTGTTACTTACTTGTATATATGTCCATACATTAATGTGCATTTATTTGTGCATGGTGGAATGCGACCATGAGGACTCGTAAAGAACTCTGGTGCTTACATTAATGTCTGAGGTAAAAAAGTCCTGTTTCCAAGATGTGGAGATTTCCAATTCAGAGACACATTAGCCACCACATAGAGCAATGTCATTATCAGCTAATTTGCATGTGTCTGAATCACTGTTAACTACTGTGAGTGCAGATTAGCACTTCCTATGGTAGTTAACAGCAGCATTGGCTGCATCATGTTAACACAGACACCCCCCCCCATTCACTCTTCCATACACAACACACACACACACACACACACACACACACACACACACACACACACACACACACACACACACACACACACACACACACACACACACACACACACCACGTGCCCCCTATCTGTTTCTGTGTTGTCACAGTGTCCTTGATGTCTTTTTCCCTGTCTCCATGATCACTGATGATTGCAGTCAGTCATTAATGCTAGACATTAAAGTTTCACACTTTGTATCCTTCAGTAACTCCAGGGTACTGTAAAACTGTTAGATTAGCCACTTCCTGCATAGTTTATTTTTATTTATTTATTTTATTTTACATTTGTTGACCGGGAGAATCCGACTGGATAAATGTCCATTTTCAGTGGAGGCCCATGGAGAAAAGCTCCAGAGTTTGTAAATATACAAAGGCGAGCAAACACATAGAGTCATTTTAGTTAAGAGACAAATGTAATAGCTATCCATGCATTTGTCCTGTCTTGCACTACCAGGTTAAGAGGTATTTCTACTGTTCCCTGTCTATCCTTTTCTATGTTATACACTGGTTCAGGCATTGCATAATACCTGACATTCTAAATTCATCCATCCAGCTATCCATCCATCCACCCATCCATCCATCCATCCATCCACCCATCCATCCATCCATCTATCCATCCATCCATCCATCCATCCACCCATCCATCCATCCATCCATCCATCCATCCATCCACAATCCATTTTCCCATTTTTACACATAGTGTCAGGGTTACGTAAAATACCCCTGCTGCACTAACTTATCTGTAAGCACAGTGAGTTAGTCTCACAGTTTACTGTGGCCGTGTTGTAGCTTTCAACTCTCTTTTACTGCCTTCACTGCATAACTACATAAGAGTCTGTCTGATGTCTAGTTGTACATCTGGGGCAAAGTGGTGGTTGAAAAGGGTCTTGCATCAGCTCAGTAACTGTTTAACAAACACAAATAATTGAATAAGTAATCAAATAAATAAATAAGCTTTTTCTACAAATGCTTTTATAATGGACATTTATGGTGGAACTTAACCTGTTTCTCCATAACATAAATGAATGAATTCATGAAAAGATTTCTACTATACTGACAGTTGTATGCAAAATCCAACCTGAACCTCTTGTGTGAGGGTTAGGAAAAATAAAAGAAAACAAAGCCAAGACAGATTTCTGGGAGTTAAATCCTGCTTAAGTGTAGTTTTATAGAGGGTGAGGTAAGTCCACCCATGGGGTAGTTTTATAGAGGGTGAGGTAAGTCCACCCATGGGGTAGTTTTATAGAGGGTGAGGTAAGTCCACCCATGGGGTAGTTTTATAGAGGTTGAGGTAAGTCCACCCATGGGGTAGTTTTATAGAGGGTGAGGTAAGTCCACCCATGGGGTAGTTTTATAGAGGTTGAGGGAAGTCCACCCATGGGGTAGTTTTATAGAGGTTGAGGTAAGTCCACCCATGGGGTAGTTTTATAGAGGGTGAGGTAAGTCCACCCATGGGGTAGTTTTATAGAGGTTGAGGTAAGTCCACCCATGGGGTAGTTTTATAGAGGGTGAGGTAAGTCCACCCATGGGGTAGTTTTATAGAGGGTGAGGTAAGTCCACCCATGGGTAAGGATCCTTATTACTTTAAAGCAGCAAATTTGGCCATTAACAAGGAAGACTAGGTCATCACTAATCCACAGAAGATAGCTGACAGTTTTGTGTCCTATTACAAGAAACTATAATCAAGATCCATCCAATCTGTGATAGGCAGATGCTGGTGGACAATTGTCTACCTTTGATTCTACTATAGTATATCTCTTCACGTGATAAAGCAGGTTTGGAAAAAAGATTACTGTTGTAGAACTAGAGAATGTTATAAAATCTCTGCCCTTAGGTGAAGCCCCCAGACCAGATGGATTATCACCAGAGGTATAGAAGTCCCTCAAGACCATTAGCCTGGGCCCATCCTTTGAAGCAGGTTCATAATGATATGTGGCACATAGGGATCCCCCCATTTTCTATGAGTGATTCAAGAGTTACATTAATTCCAAAACCAGGGGAGAACCCCACCATAATGGCTAATTACATAGGTTCATAGGTTCATAGGTTGTTGCTAGGCTATCAGCCCTAGGGCCTATACAAGCCCTGCCATAACAATTCCCTGGCTATTTCTTCCCACACTATTTACTTCCCTGGACCCCTGTCTAGCAGGGCGACTGACGTGATCCCCAGGGTGAATTTCCTTTCTCCCATCCAATCGCCCAAGTTCTTTTTGAAGAGGGCCAAAGAGGCACTCTGCTTGATATGTATGGGCAATCTATTCCAGAGTCTAGGGAGTCTCTGTGTCAGGAACCTATCCCTCCAGCATGTTTTGTTTATTGTGATGACAAGGTTTAGATCCTTGGAGCGTGTGGCTCTGAGGGATTGGGATTTCTTTAAGTGAAGCATGTCCAACAGCTCTGGGTTTGACATGGCCTTGTATGTTAAGCAGAGATCACCTCAGAGTAGACAATATGTGACAGAGTATAGCTCTCTTTTAAACTTAGACATATAGATCTATGCAAAGATTCTGGCTCACCGTCTTTGACCACTGATCTTTAACTTAGTAAGTTCCCCACATTCTGGGTGTGTACCAAGCAGAACTAGTACAGACCACCTGATAGCTATAGTCATGATGATACATGAAGTAGCCATGAGAGATACACCAGTCCATGACATATTGGTGAGCTTCAAGAAAACTTTTGAATCAGTTTACTTGGATTTTATATGAATTTATATGGGAAAACCAGGCAATGTATTTGGCACTGATGGCCAGAGTATTAGCAGGGAGTTCATTATCTATACCCTTTCCCTTGGAAAGAGGAACCAGACAGGAGTGCCCCCTCTCTCCATTTTTATTCCTTTTGGTGACTGAGCCCTTTATAGGTAAAATATTAGATGCGACAAATTACCATGGATGGAGAGTATTAGGGAAGAGGCCTGATGAATGATGTCTGCAGATGATTGTTTACTCCTCACTGAAAGGGTATAAGAAGACACCAAGCTTGTCGATGAGGAGTTTGACCAGTTTGCTATAGTATCTGGGCTGCAGGTTAACGTATCAAGGGCAAGTTTTCCCTGCAAATCTGGCAGCCAAAGAAGAGTCCCTCAGGGGGTGCCATCTTTGTTTAAATGGTGCCAGTCCTACCCCCCCCCAATGTTTGGGTATCCATCTATCCTTCCCAGTACACAATATGTTTAATCTCACTTTGAAGGTTGCATGTGAAGAGCTTTTTAAAGCAGTAAACATTCGGAGACGGTTATGGCTTCCACTAATTGGTCAGATTAATACTCCTAAGATGAAGTTTTTCCTTAAAATATATGTCATGAGGCAGTCCCACAACACAAGCCTTGGTTAACAAAGATCTCTAAGCTGATGCTAAGTTACATTTGGGATGATAAGTGAAAAAAAGTTAAGGACTATATTTTATAAATAAAGCTGATGAATAGTGAGGTATGATTCCCCAGTATAAAAAATTTCCTTGGCTCATTCACACCACAGGATTCTATCTTTTAATATCCTAACTCTCCAACTGTGGGCAAAGTTAGAAGCTAGGCTATTGGGGAACCTCTGCACAAGTCATTCTGTGTTATCAGTTTACACTCCTCAATCATCAGAGGCAATATCACTATACAGTCACAACTTTTCAAGTACTTACACAACTCCATAAGGGCACCAATAGCAAACTCTTGCAAGATTTAAATGCACCAATATGAGGTCACCCTGCATTAATAATTGAAGAATCAAAGATTTGGTGGTTGGATTGGGCAGAGAAGTGCATTCAATACATAGGTTCATAGATCATAGGTAAGAACTAGGCTAGTTGCCCTTGCAGGCCATTTTAAGCACAGGCAATTTCACTTTTTGTGCTCAAAATAACCTCTCCCATTTGGATGGAGTTCAGCCTTACCCATCCTATGGTTGATAATTATATATAGTACCCCTAATGAGAATAACTGGGATCATACCATAGATAATTTGAGGGGACCCATGCAAGGAATAAACCATTTATGAGCTGCATCTGCCCATTAGTAGTACAGTGGGCAGTCCTGGGGCAAATTTTATGTTCCCCATCCACAGATCAAAGTTGTCCTTGAAAATGGACAGAATTGAACTTTTTTTTTGTGGATGGAAAGACTATTCTTCATCAGTGGTATCCTCTGTGAAATATGTCTGTCCCTCTGAACCATTCTGTTGATGTTGCAGAAAAGGTTTAGCTCCCTAAGCAGAGTATTTCTGATGACTTTTTACTTGGTGATCAGTAAATCCATCACTAATGGGTCAGAGGATGCCTTGTATGCCAGACAATGGTCATCTCTTAGCAGTCTGTAAGATACTGTGTATAGTGACATGTCTTTAGCTGGTTCATGTAGAACATGTTGATTAGGCTTTGTATCCTTTTAGCAAGGTATCTCTGTGGGCATTCCAGTGGTATATGTGTCTGGCCAGATATATGATAAGGATGGTGTTGTATTCAATGATTGGCCTAATGAAGACTGAGTGAAGGGGGAGGGACAATGACATCCCTAATGGGGGACAATGACATCCCTAATGGGGGACAATGACATCCCTAGATCTAGACACTATCCCTTTGTTTATAAGCTGTGCAGTACAGAAGGACTTTCTTACAACAATAGACACGTGTTGGTCAAAAGTTAGGTCACTGTCCACAAAAGTTCTGAAATCCCAAACAACTGGTTCAACTCTTATGGTAGTATTGTTAATATGGTAGTTCCCTGGGGTAGATGACTCACAAAGATACAATAATGCATTTTTGGCATTTAGTTTCAGTCCATAATTTTGGCATCAGTTATTTATTTGAGACAAATCTTCCTGCAGCATGGCTAAATCACTTGTGGATTCAAGGACTGCTCTTAGCTTACAGTCATCTACAAACTTAGCCAACCATAACATTTTTATATTGGCTTTTACCTCTAAAAAGTAGATGCCAAACAGGAGAGGTCCCTGCACAGAAACTTGGGGAACCCCACTGGTGACGGGTATCTTTGTGGAGGTAGCTTCCCCTGGTTTGATTATCTGCATCTTATCTGTGAGACAGTTACCAATCCAGCAGGTGACATAGGGGTTTATTATCAGTTTATTTAGTTTTCCTACTATGCCTGAGTGGCAAATTGTGTCAAAAGCTTTGAATAGGTTGAGGTATGAAGTGTGTATCATTTTGTCTTCATCATTTGCTTTGGTGACCTTTTCAAAAAAACAAATCCACCAGGGTGAGTAAGCATGACCTGCCCTTGACAAATCCAAACTGAGATGGGTCCAGTGTTTTGAGATTCCCTGTGTCCTGATAAATTCCATGATAAATCTTTCCATGGCTTTGCATATGAGGTAGGTCAGACTTACTGGTATGTAATTGCCTGGTTCTTTGGAAGGTTCTCCATTACACAGGGGAATAACTGTAGTTGTTCTTCGTTCACTTGGTACAAAACCTGTATGGAGGCTAGATTGAACAGTGTTGTTAGGGGTGTGGCTGAGACTAAACAGAGTTGTTAGGGGGTGTGGCTGAGACTAAACAGTGTTGTTAGGGGTGTGGCTGAGACTAAACAGTGTTGTTAGGGGGTGTGGCTGAGACTAAACAGTGTTGTTAGGGGTGTGGCTGAGACTAAACAGTGTTGTTAGGGGGTATGGCTGAGAATGTAATGAAGATAAGCATGGATGGTGCAAGGTGCCCCCTTATTAGTAACGGCAAGATCCAAAATGTTATTTCCCCTAAGACATTTGTATTGGCAAAGTCCTGGAATCTCTGTGCCTGTGCACTAGTGGTGGTGTAGGATTTCCAGTCTATAGTTGGGTAGTTTAGATCACCTAGGAAAATGGTATTGGGTTTAACACTAAGTGATTCCATTTTCTATAGGCAGGTGTTGCAGCTTTCTTTTGTCACTGAGGGAGTTCTGTAGCTAGTTAATATATGCTACAGGACCTTTCTGATGGTCATTTGGGCATGAAGAAGCTCTAGTACATCCTGCTGCTCTGCTTTACCAGCTTTGATGTGAGTCTCTTCTGGATATAAAGTGAGACACCTCCACCTTTCCTCACTCCTGCACAGTAGCTGGTCTAAATCTGTGGAAGGCACTATAGCCCTGTATAGCTGGACTGCTCTCTGCTATTTTAAACTATGTCTCAGTAACTACACAGATGCTAATGTCTTCCAGGGTGAGAAGGACTTGCAGGAGTGTTTTTTTTTTCTATAGGCTCCTGGCTTTGATTAGTAATGCCTTCATATTATCCTTTATTTGTTTTGTTCTGTTCATAGGTCTATCAGGTTGGTATATGGGGTGGACAATGTCTCTGTCAATAAATGAAACCCTAGAGGCCATCCTCAGCAAAGCAACGTGGTCTATCAAACATATTCTCCTAGGCTGACAGATATTGGGCCTCCTTTGAATGACACCAAAAACTGAGCCAATTATTGAAGTCCATTATTTTTTGTTCATATCGCATTATCATCCATGGAGAAGTTAATATGCTGCTCACTGCTAGGCTCATACCTGCCTCAGACACAGTCTGAGAGCTCCATCATGTCTATCTTCAATCCAGCGAGGTACATCTCAAGTCATTCACATCCCTTAATAACTATAGTATATATCACTTATAATGTATTTCTATTTAATAAATTAATGAATTATTACAAAGTCACCTATAAATCACTTAATACAAGAGGTAGATACTTCTCTCTCTCTCCTGCTAGCCTTGAGTACCTCAGAGGATTCAAAAGATACATGGAAATATTTCCACCTCAGACAGACAGTTCTTCCTCATCCATTTCACATGGAGTCAGACAGGAAATGCCACCTTTGACAGTTTTTACTACATAAAAAGAGTGCATGTAGTAAACTGGAGCTGCATGTAGTAAACTGGAGCTGCATGTAGTAAACTGGAGCTGCAAGCTACTCAAATTTATAACAGCCCTCTCTTTCCTGACACTAGTAAGACCCCTTATAGGAACATCACATAAGAACACTAGGTAAGTACAAACTACACCCCTCCTTATAGGAACATCACATGAGAACACTAGCTAAGTACAAACTACACCCCTCCTTATAGGAACATCACATGAGAACACTAGCTAAGTACAAACTACACCCCTCCTTATAGGAACATCACATGAGAACACTAGGTAAGTACAAACTGCACCCCTCCTTATAGGAACATCACATGAGAACACTAGGTAAGTACAAACTACACCCCTCCTTATAGGAACATCACATAAGAACACTAGGTAAGTACAAACTACACCCCTCCTTATAGGAACATCACATGAGAACACTAGGTAAGTACAAACTACACCCCTCCTTATAGGAACATCACATGAGAACACTAGGTAAGTACAAACTACACCCTCCTTATAGGAACATCACATGAGAACACTAGCTAAGTACAAACTACACCCCTCCTTATAGGAACATCACATGAGAACACTAGGTAAGTACAAACTGCACCCCTCCTTATAGGAACATCACATGAGAACACTAGGTAAGTACAAACTACACCCTCCTTATAGGAACATCACATAAGAACACTAGGTAAGTACAAACTACACCCCTCCTTATAGGAACATCACATGAGAACACTAGGTAAGTACAAACTGCACCCCTCCTTATAGGAACATCACATAAGAACACTAGGTAAGTACAAACTGCACCCCTCCTTATAGGAACATCACATGAGAACACTAGCTAAGTACAAACTACACCCCTCCTTATAGGAACATCACATAAGAACACTAGGTAAGTACAAACTACACCCCTCCTTATAGGAACATCACATGAGAACACTAGCTAAGTACAAACTACACCCCTCCTTATAGGAACATCACATGAGAACACTAGGTAAGTACAAACTGCACCCCTCCTTATAGGAACATCACATGAGAACACTAGCTAAGTACAAACTACACCCCTCCTTATAGGAACATCACATAAGAACACTAGGTAAGTACAAACTGCACCCCTCCTTATAGGAACATCACATGAGAACACTAGCTAAGTACAAACTACACCCCTCCTTATAGGAACATCACATAAGAACACTAGCTAAGTACAAACTACACCCCTCCTTATAGGAACATCACATGAGAACACTAGGTAAGTGCAAACTGCACCCCTCCTTATAGGAACATCACATGAGAACACTAGGTAAGTACAAACTACACCCCTCCTTATAGGAACATCACATAAGAACACTAGGTAAGTACAAACTACACCCCTCCTTATAGGAACATCACATGAGAACACTAGGTAAGTACAAACTGCACCCCTCCTTATAGGAACATCACATAAGAACACTAGGTAAGCACAAACTACACCCCTCCTTATAGGAACATCACATGAGAACACTAGGTAAGTACAAACTGCACCCCTCCTTATAGGAACATCACATGAGAACACTAGGTAAGTACAAACTGCACCCCTCCTTATAGGAACATCACATGAGAACACTAGGTAAGTACAAACTACACCCCTCCTTATAGGAACATCACATAAGAACACTAGGTAAGTACAAACTACACCCCTCCTTATAGGAACATCACATAAGAACACTAGGTAAGTACAAACTGCACCCCTCCTTATAGGAACATCACATGAGAACACAAGGTAAGTACAAACTGCACCCCTCCTTATAGGAACATCACATGAGAACACTAGGTAAGTACAAACTGCACCCCTCCTTATAGGAACATCACATAAGAACACTAGGTAAGTACAAACTGCACCCCTCCTTATAGGAACATCACATGAGAACACTAGGTAAGTGCAAACTACACCCCTCCTTATAGGAACATCACATAAGAACACTAGCTAAGTACAAACTACACCCCTCCTTATAGGAACATCACATGAGAACACTAGCTAAGTACAAACTACACCCCTCCTTATAGGAACATCACATAAGAACACTAGGTAAGTACAAACTACACCCCTCCTTATAGGAACATCACATGAGAACACTAGCTAAGTACAAACTACACCCCTCCTTATAGGAACATCACATGAGAACACTAGGTAAGTACAAACTGCACCCCTCCTTATAGGAACATCACATGAGAACACTAGCTAAGTACAAACTACACCCCTCCTTATAGGAACATCACATGAGAACACTAGCTAAGTACAAACTACACCCCTCCTTATAGGAACATCACATGAGAACACTAGCTAAGTACAAACTACACCCCTCCTTATAGGAACATCACATGAGAACACTAGGTAAGTACAAACTGCACCCCTCCTTATAGGAACATCACATGAGAACACTAGGTAAGTACAAACTACACCCCTCCTTATAGGAACATCACATAAGAACACTAGGTAAGTACAAACTACACCCCTCCTTATAGGAACATCACATAAGAACACTAGGTAAGTACAAACTGCACCCCTCCTTATAGGAACATCACATAAGAACACTAGGTAAGTACAAACTACACCCCTCCTTATATGAACATCACATGAGAACACTAGGTAAGTACAAACTACACCCCTCCTTATAGGAACATCACATAAGAACACTCGGTAAGTACAAACTGCACCCCTCCTTACAGGAACATCACATGAGAACACTAGCTAAGTACAAACTACACCCCTCCTTATAGGAACATCACATGAGAACACTAGGTAAGTGCAAACTGCACCCCTCCTTATAGGAACATCACATGAGAACACTAGCTAAGTATAAACTACACCCCTCCTTATAGGAACATCACATGAGAACACTAGGTAAGTACAAACTACACCCCTCCTTATAGGAACATCACATGAGAACACTAGGTAAGTGCAAACTGCACCCCTCCTTATAGGAACATCACATGAGAACACTAGCTAAGTACAAACTACACCCCTCCTTATAGGAACATCACATAAGAACACTAGCTAAGTACAAACTGCACCCCTCCTTATAGGAACATCACATGAGAACACTAGCTAAGTACAAACTACACCCCTCCTTATAGGAACATCACATAAGAACACTAGGTAAGTACAAACTGCACCCCTCCTTATAGGAACATCACATAAGAACACTAGGTAAGTACAAACTACACCCCTCCTTATAGGAACATCACATGAGAACACTAGCTAAGTACAAACTACACCCCTCCTTATAGGAACATCACATGAGAACACTAGGTAAGTACAAACTGCACCCCTCCTTATAGGAACATCACATGAGAACACTAGGTAAGTACAAACTACACCACCCCTTATAGGAACATCACATAAGAACACTAGGTAAGTACAAACTGCACCCCTCCTTATAGGAACATCACATAAGAACACTAGGTAAGTACAAACTGCACCCCTCCTTATAGGAACATCACATAAGAACACTAGGTAAGTACAAACTACACCCCTCCTTATAGGAACATCACATAAGAACACTAGGTAAGTACAAACTACACCCCTCCTTATAGGAACATCACATAAGAACACTAGGTAAGTACAAACTGCACCCCTCCTTATAGGAACATCACATGAGAACACTGGCTAAGTACAAACTACACCCCTCCTTATAGGAACATCAGATGAGAACACTAGCTAAGTACAAACTACACCCCTCCTTATAGGAACATCACATGAGAACACTAGGTAAGTACAAACTGCACCCCTCCTTATAGGAACATCACATAAGAACACTAGGTAAGTACAAACTGCACCCCTCCTTATAGGAACATCACATAAGAACACTAACTAAGTACAAACTACACCCCTCCTTATAGGAACATCACATGAGAACACTAGCTAAGTACAAACTACACCCCTCCTTATAGGAACATCACATAAGAACACTAGGTAAGTACAAACTGCACCCCTCCTTATAGGAACATCACATAAGAACACTAGGTAAGTACAAACTACACCCCTCCTTATAGGAACATCACATAAGAACACTAGGTAAGTACAAACTACACCCCTCCTTATAGGAACATCACATGAGAACACTAGCTAAGTACAAACTACACCCCTCCTTATAGGAACATCACATGAGAACACTAGGTAAGTACAAACTACACCCCTCCTTATAGGAACATCACATGAGAACACTAGCTAAGTACAAACTGCACCCCTCCTTATAGGAACATCACATGAGAACACTAGGTAAGTACAAACTACACCCCTCCTTATAGGAACATCACATGAGAACACTAGGTAAGTACAAACTACACCCCTCCTTATAGGAACATCACATGAGAACACTAGGTAAGTACAAACTACACCCCTCCTTATAGGAACATCACATAAGAACACTAGGTAAGTACAAACTACACCCCTCCTTATAGGAACATCACATAAGAACACTAGGTAAGTACAAACTGCACCCCTCCTTATAGGAACATCACATGAGAACACTAGGTAAGTACAAACTACACCCCTCCTTATAGGAACATCACATAAGAACACTAGGTAAGTGCAAACTGCACCCCTCCTTATAGGAACATCACATGAGAACACTAGCTAAGTACAAACTACACCCCTCCTTATAGGAACATCACATAAGAACACTAGCTAAGTACAAACTACACCCCTCCTTATAGGAACATCACATAAGAACACTAGGTAAGTGCAAACTGCACCCCTCCTTATAGGAACATCACATGAGAACACTAGCTAAGTACAAACTACACCCCTCCTTATAGGAACATCACATGAGAACACTAGCTAAGTACAAACTACACCCCTCCTTATAGGAACATCACATGAAAACACTAGGTAAGTACAAACTACACCCCTCCTTATAGGAACATCACATGAGAACACTAGGTAAGTACAAACTACACCCCTCCTTATAGGAACATCACATGAGAACACTAGCTAAGTACAAACTACACCCCTCCTTATAGGAACATCACATAAGAACACTAGGTAAGTACAAACTACACCCCTCCTTATAGGAACATCACATGAGAACACTAGCTAAGTACAAACTACACCCCTCCTTATAGGAACATCACATGAGAACACTAGGTAAGTACAAACTACACCCCTCCTTATAGGAACATCACATGAGAACACTAGCTAAGTACAAACTACACCCCTCCTTATAGGAACATCACATGAGAACACTAGCTAAGTACAAACTACACCCCTCCTTATAGGAACATCACATAAGAACACTAGGTAAGTACAAACTACACCCCTCCTTATAGGAACATCACATAAGAACACTAGGTAAGTACAAACTACACACCTCCTTATAGGAACATCACATAAGAACACTAGCTAAGTACAAACTACACCCCTCCTTATAGGAACATCACATGAGAACACTAGCTAAGTACAAACTACACCCCTCCTTATAGGAACATCACATGAGAACACTAGCTAAGTACAAACTGCACCCCTCCTTATAGGAACATCACATGAGAACACTAGCTAAGTACAAACTACACCCCTCCTTATAGGAACATCACATGAGAACACTAGCTAAGTACAAACTACACCCCTCCTTATAGGAACATCACATGAGAACACTAGGTAAGTACAAACTGCACCCCTCCTTATAGGAACATCACATAAGAACACTAGGTAAGTACAAACTACACCCCTCCTTATAGGAATATCACATAAGAACACTAGGTAAGTACAAACTACACCCCTCCTTATAGGAACATCACATGAGAACACTAGGTAAGTACAAACTACACCCCTCCTTATAGGAACATCACATGAGAACACTAGCTAAGTACAAACTACACCCCTCCTTATAGGAACATCACATGAGAACACTAGGTAAGTGCAAACTGCACCCCTCCTTATAGGAACATCACATGAGAACACTAGCTAAGTACAAACTACACCCCTCCTTATAGGAACATCACATGAGAACACTAGGTAAGTACAAACTGCACCCCTCCTTATAGGAACATCACATAAGAACACTAGGTAAGTACAAACTACACTCTCCTTATAGGAACATCACATAAGAACACTAGGTAAGTACAAACTACACCCCTCCTTATAGGAACATCACATGAGAACACTAGGTAAGTACAAACTACACCACCCCTTATAGGAACATCACATAAGAACACTAGGTAAGTACAAACTGCACCCCTCCTTATAGGAACATCACATAAGAACACTAGGTAAGTACAAACTACACTCTCCTTATAGGAACATCACATAAGAACACTAGGTAAGTACAAACTGCACCCCTCCTTATAGGAACATCACATGAGAACACTAGCTAAGTACAAACTGCACCCCTCCTTATAGGAACATCACATGAGAACACTAGGTAAGTACAAACTACACCCCTCCTTATAGGAACATCACATGAGAACACTAGCTAAGTACAAACTGCACCCCTCCTTATAGGAACATCACATGAGAACACTAGGTAAGTACAAACTACACCACCCCTTATAGGAACATCACATAAGAACACTAGGTAAGTACAAACTGCACCCCTCCTTATAGGAACATCACACAAGAACACTAGGTAAGTACAAACTGCACCCCTCCTTATAGGAACATCACATGAGAACACTAGGTAAGTACAAACTGCACCCCTCCTTATAGGAACATCACATGAGAACACTAGCTAAGTACAAACTGCACCCTCCTTATAGGAACATCACATGAGAACACTAGGTAAGTACAAACTACACCACCCCTTATAGGAACATCACATAAGAACACTAGGTAAGTACAAACTGCACGCCTCCTTATAGGAACATCACATGAGAACACTAGGTAAGTACAAACTACACCCCTCCTTATAGGAACATCACATAAGAACACTAGGTAAGTACAAACTACACCCCTCCTTATAGGAACATCACATGAGAACACTAGGTAAGTACAAACTGCACCCCTCCTTATAGGAACATCACATAAGAACACTAGGTAAGTACAAACTACACCCTCCTTATAGGAACATCACATGAGAACACTAGGTAAGTACAAACTGCACCCCTCCTTATAGGAACATCACATGAGAACACTAGCTAAGTACAAACTACACCCCTCCTTATAGGAACATCACATGAGAACACTAGGTAAGTTAAACTACACCCCTCCTTATATGAACATCACATAAGAACACAAGGTAAGAACAAATTACACCCCCCCATATGAACATCATATAAGGACGCTAGGTAAGTTAAACTACAGCACCCCTTATATGAACATCACGTAAGAGCACAAGGTAAAGTAAACTTCACTCCTTCTTCTATGAAGAACATCCCATAACAACACTAGGTAAGTTAAACTACACCCCTCCTTGTATGAACATCACATGAGAACACTAGGTAAATTACACTACACCACCCCTTATAGGAACATCACATAAGAACACTAGGTAAGTGCAAACTGCACCCCTCCTTATAGGAACATCACATAAGAACACTAGGTAAGTACAAACTACACTCTCCTTATAGGAACATCACATAAGAACACTAGGTAAGTACAAACTGCACCCCTCCTTATAGGAACATCACATAAGAACACTAGGTAAGTACAAACTGCACCCCTCCTTATAGGAACATCACATAAGAACACTAGGTAAGTACAAACTGCCCCTCCTTATAGGAACATCACATAAGAACACTAGGTAAGTACAAACTGCACCCCTCCTTATAGGAACATCACATAAGAACACTAGGTAAGTACAAACTACACCCCTCCTTATAGGAACATCACATAAGAACACTAGGTAAGTACAAACTACACCCCTCCTTATAGGAACATCACATAAGAACACTAGGTAAGTACAAACTGCACCCTCCTTATAGGAACATCACATGAGAACACTAGGTAACTACAAACTACACCCCTCCTTATAGGAACATCACATAAGAACACTAGGTAAGTACAAACTGCACCCCTCCTTATAGGAACATCACATAAGAACACTAGGTAAGTACAAACTGCACCCCTTCTTATAGGAACATCACATAAGAACACTAGGTAAGTACAAACTGCACCCCTCCTTATAGGAACATCACATAAGAACACTAGGTAAGTACAAACTACACTCTCCTTATAGGAACATCACATAAGAATACTAGGTAAGTACAAACTACACCCCTCCTTATAGGAACATCACATAAGAACACTAGGTAAGTACAAACTACACCCCTCCTTATAGGAACATCACATAAGAACACTAGGTAAGTACAAACTACACCCCTCCTTATAGGAACATCACATAAGAACACTAGGTAAGTACAAACTACACCCCTCCTTATAGGAACATCACATAAGAACACTAGGTAAGTACAAACTGCACCCCTCCTTATAGGAACATCACATAAGAACACTAGGTAAGTACAAACTACACCCCTCCTTATAGGAACATCACATGAGAACACTAGGTAAGTGCAAACTACACCCCTCCTTATAGGAACATCACATGAGAACACTAGGTAAGTACAAACTACACCCCTCCTTATAGGAACATCACATAAGAACACTAGGTAAGTACAAACTGCACCCCTCCTTATAGGAACATCACATGAGAACACTAGCTAAGTACAAACTACACCCCTCCTTATAGGAACATCACATAAGAACACTAGCTAAGTACAAACTGCACCCCTCCTTATAGGAACATCACATAAGAACACTAGGTAACTACAAACTACACCCTCAGTTGCTTACCACCTACTCAGAGGCGATCTATGCCTGATGTACAAAGCCATGTCAAACCCAGAATTAATGGACATGCTCCACCTCAAAAAATCCAAGTCCCTTAGAGCTACACGCTCCAGGGACCTAAACCTCAGCACAAAAATAAATAGGACATGCTGGAGGGACAGATTCATTTCCCAGAGGCTCCCCTCACTCTGGAATAGAATCCCAATTCATGTTAGACATAGCCCTCGCTAACTCTCTTCAAGTGAAATGTGGACGCGTGGATGGGAAATCACAAATTCACCCTGATTTCTCCTGTGACCCTGCTAGACAGAGGCACAGTAAACTAATCTTAAAAGGGTACCTTCTGTGACCTACTTTACAGAGGCACAGTAGGCTAATCTAATAGGGAGGCGGAAGCCAAATACACTCTGGCTAGGCTTATAAATGCCCTAGGGCAGATAGCCTAGTATCTACCTATGAACCTATGAACCTTCCTTATATGAAAGTCACTTAAGAACACTAGGTAAGTACAAACGACATCCCCTTATATGAACATCACATAACAACACTAGGCAAGTTAAACTACACCCCCTTATATGAACATCACATGAGAACACTAGGTAAGTACAAACTGCACCCCTCCTTATAGGAACATCACATAAGAACACTAGGTAAGTACAAACTACACTCTCCTTATAGGAACATCACATAAGAACACTAGGTAAGTACAAACTACACCCCTCCTTATAGGAACATCACATGAGAACACTAGGTAAGTACAAACTACACCACCCCTTATAGGAACATCACATAAGAACACTAGGTAAGTACAAACTGCACCCCTCCTTATAGGAACATCACATAAGAACACTAGGTAAGTACAAACTACACTCTCCTTATAGGAACATCACATAAGAACACTAGGTAAGTACAAACTGCACCCCTCCTTATAGGAACATCACATGAGAACACTAGCTAAGTACAAACTGCACCCCTCCTTATAGGAACATCACATGAGAACACTAGGTAAGTACAAACTACACCCCTCCTTATAGGAACATCACATGAGAACACTAGCTAAGTACAAACTGCACCCCTCCTTATAGGAACATCACATGAGAACACTAGGTAAGTACAAACTACACCACCCCTTATAGGAACATCACATAAGAACACTAGGTAAGTACAAACTGCACCCCTCCTTATAGGAACATCACACAAGAACACTAGGTAAGTACAAACTGCACCCCTCCTTATAGGAACATCACATGAGAACACTAGGTAAGTACAAACTGCACCCCTCCTTATAGGAACATCACATGAGAACACTAGCTAAGTACAAACTGCACCCCTCCTTATAGGAACATCACATGAGAACACTAGGTAAGTACAAACTACACCACCCCTTATAGGAACATCACATAAGAACACTAGGTAAGTACAAACTGCACGCCTCCTTATAGGAACATCACATGAGAACACTAGGTAAGTACAAACTACACCCCTCCTTATAGGAACATCACATAAGAACACTAGGTAAGTACAAACTACACCCCTCCTTATAGGAACATCACATGAGAACACTAGGTAAGTACAAACTGCACCCCTCCTTATAGGAACATCACATAAGAACACTAGGTAAGTACAAACTACACCCTCCTTATAGGAACATCACATGAGAACACTAGGTAAGTACAAACTGCACCCTCCTTATAGGAACATCACATGAGAACACTAGCTAAGTACAAACTACACCCCTCCTTATAGGAACATCACATGAGAACACTAGGTAAGTTAAACTACACCCCTCCTTATATGAACATCACATAAGAACACAAGGTAAGAACAAATTACACCCCCCCATATGAACATCATATAAGGACGCTAGGTAAGTTAAACTACAGCACCCCTTATATGAACATCACGTAGAGCACAAGGTAAAGTAAAGTTCACTCCTTCTTCTATGAAGAACATCCCATAACAACACTAGGTAAGTTAAACTACACCCCTCCTTGTATGAACATCACATGAGAACACTAGGTAAATTACACTACACCACCCCTTATAGGAACATCACATAAGAACACTAGGTAAGTGCAAACTGCACCCCTCCTTATAGGAACATCACATAAGAACACTAGGTAAGTACAAACTACACTCTCCTTATAGGAACATCACATAAGAACACTAGGTAAGTACAAACTGCACCCCTCCTTATAGGAACATCACATACGAACACTAGGTAAGTACAAACTGCACCCCTCCTTATAGGAACATCACATAAGAACACTAGGTAAGTACAAACTGCACCCCTCCTTATAGGAACATCACATAAGAACACTAGGTAAGTACAAACTGCACCCCTCCTTATAGGAACATCACATAAGAACACTAGGTAAGTACAAACTACACCCCTCCTTATAGGAACATCACATAAGAACACTAGGTAAGTACAAACTACACCCCTCCTTATAGGAACATCACATAAGAACACTAGGTAAGTACAAACTGCACCCTCCTTATAGGAACATCACATGAGAACACTAGGTAACTACAAACTACACCCCTCCTTATAGGAACATCACATAAGAACACTAGGTAAGTACAAACTGCACCCCTCCTTATAGGAACATCACATAAGAACACTAGGTAAGTACAAACTGCACCCCTTCTTATAGGAACATCACATAAGAACACTAGGTAAATACAAACTGCACCCCTCCTTATAGGAACATCACATAAGAACACTAGGTAAGTACAAACTACACCCCTCCTTATAGGAACATCACATAAGAACACTAGGTAAGTACAAACTACACCCCTCCTTATAGGAACATCACATAAGAACACTAGGTAAGTACAAACTACACCCTCCTTATAGGAACATCACATAAGAACACTAGGTAAGTACAAACTACACCCCTCCTTATAGGAACATCACATAAGAACACTAGGTAAGTACAAACTACACCCCTCCTTATAGGAACATCACATAAGAACACTAGGTAAATACAAACTGCACCCTCCTTATAGGAACATGACATAAGAACACTAGGTAAGTACAAACTACACCCCTCCTTATAGGAACATCACATGAGGACACTAGGTAAGTGCAAACTACACCCCTCCTTATAGGAACATCACATGAGAACACTAGGTAAGTACAAACTACACCCCTCCTTATAGGAACATCACATAAGAACACTAGGTAAGTACAAACTGCACCCCCTCCTTATAGGAACATCACATGAGAACACTAGCTAAGTACAAACTACACCCCTCCTTATAGGAACATCACATAAGAACACTAGCTAAGTACAAACTGCACCCCTCCTTATAGGAACATCACATAAGAACACTAGGTAACTACAAACTACACCCTCAGTTGCTTACCACCTACTCAGAGGCGATATATGCCTGATGTACAAAGCCATGTCAAACCCAGAATTAATGGACATGCTCCACCTCAAAAAATCCAAGTCCCTTAGAGCTACACGCTCCAGGGACCTAAACCTCAGCACAAAAATAAATAGGACATGCTGGAGGGACAGATTCATTTCCCAGAGGCTCCCCTCACTCTGGAATAGAATCCCAATTCATGTTAGACATAGCCCCTCGCTGACCCTCTTCAAGCGAAATTTGGATGCATGGATGGGAAATCGCAAATTCACCCCTGGGATTTCTCCTGTGACCCTGCTAGACAGAGGCACAGTAAACTAATCTTAAAAGGGTACCTTCTGTGACCTACTTTACAGAGGCACAGTAGGCTAATCTAATAGGGAGGCGGAAGCCAAATACACTCTGGCTAGGCTTATAAATGCCCTAGGGCAGATAGCCTAGTATCTACCTATGAACCTATGAACCTTCCTTATATGAAAGTCACTTAAGAACACTAGGTAAGTACAAATGACATCCCCTTATATGAACATCACATAACAACACTAGGTAAGTTAAACTACACCCCCTTATATGAACATCACATGAGAACACTAGGTAAGTACAAACTGCACCCCTCCTTATAGGAACATCACATAAGAACACTAGGTAAGTACAAACTACACTCTCCTTATAGGAACATCACATAAGAACACTAGGTAAGTACAAACTACACCCTCCTTATAGGAACATCACATGAGAACACTAGGTAAGTACAAACTACACCACCCCTTATAGGAACATCACATAAGAACACTAGGTAAGTACAAACTGCACCCCTCCTTATAGGAACATCACATAAGAACACTAGGTAAGTACAAACTACACTCTCCTTATAGGAACATCACATAAGAACACTAGGTAAGTACAAACTGCACCCTCCTTATAGGAACATCACATGAGAACACTAGCTAAGTACAAACTGCACCCCTCCTTATAGGAACATCACATGAGAACACTAGGTAAGTACAAACTACACCCCTCCTTATAGGAACATCACATGAGAACACTAGCTAAGTACAAACTGCACCCCTCCTTATAGGAACATCACATGAGAACACTAGGTAAGTACAAACTACACCACCCCTTATAGGAACATCACATAAGAACACTAGGTAAGTACAAACTGCACCCCTCCTTATAGGAACATCACACAAGAACACTAGGTAAGTACAAACTGCACCCCTCCTTATAGGAACATCACATGAGAACACTAGGTAAGTACAAACTGCACCCCTCCTTATAGGAACATCACATGAGAACACTAGCTAAGTACAAACTGCACCCCTCCTTATAGGAACATCACATGAGAACACTAGGTAAGTACAAACTACACCACCCCTTATAGGAACATCACATAAGAACACTAGGTAAGTACAAACTGCACGCCTCCTTATAGGAACATCACATGAGAACACTAGGTAAGTACAAACTACACCCCTCCTTATAGGAACATCACATAAGAACACTAGGTAAGTACAAACTACACCCCTCCTTATAGGAACATCACATGAGAACACTAGGTAAGTACAAACTGCACCCCTCCTTATAGGAACATCACATAAGAACACTAGGTAAGTACAAACTACACCCCTCCTTATAGGAACATCACATGAGAACACTAGGTAAGTACAAACTGCACCCTCCTTATAGGAACATCACATGAGAACACTAGCTAAGTACAAACTACACCCCTCCTTATAGGAACATCACATGAGAACACTAGGTAAGTTAAACTACACCCTCCTTATATGAACATCACATAAGAACACAAGGTAAGAACAAATTACACCCCCCCATATGAACATCATATAAGGACGCTAGGTAAGTTAAACTACAGCACCCCTTATATGAACATCACGTAAGAGCACAAGGTAAAGTAAACTTCACTCCTTCTTCTATGAAGAACATCCCATAACAACACTAGGTAAGTTAAACTACACCCCTCCTTGTATGAACATCACATGAGAACACTAGGTAAATTACACTACACCACCCCTTATAGGAACATCACATAAGAACACTAGGTAAGTGCAAACTGCACCCTCCTTATAGGAACATCACATAAGAACACTAGGTAAGTACAAACTACACTCTCCTTATAGGAACATCACATAAGAACACTAGGTAAGTACAAACTGCACCCTCCTTATAGGAACATCACATACGAACACTAGGTAAGTACAAACTGCACCCTCCTTATAGGAACATCACATAAGAACACTAGGTAAGTACAAACTGCGCCCCTCCTTATAGGTACATCACATAAGAACACTAGGTAAGTACAAACTGCACCCTCCTTATAGGAACATCACATAAGAACACTAGGTAAGTACAAACTACACCCCTCCTTATAGGAACATCACATAAGAACACTAGGTAAGTACAAACTACACCCCTCCTTATAGGAACATCACATAAGAACACTAGGTAAGTACAAACTGCACCCCTCCTTATAGGAACATCACATGAGAACACTAGGTAACTACAAACTACACCCCTCCTTATAGGAACATCACATAAGAACACTAGGTAAGTACAAACTGCACCCCTCCTTATAGGAACATCACATAAGAACACTAGGTAAGTACAAACTGCACCCCTTCTTATAGGAACATCACATAAGAACACTAGGTAAATACAAACTGCACCCCTCCTTATAGGAACATCACATAAGAACACTAGGTAAGTACAAACTACACCCCTCCTTATAGGAACATCACATAAGAACACTAGGTAAGTACAAACTACACCCCTCCTTATAGGAACATCACATAAGAACACTAGGTAAGTACAAACTACACCCCTCCTTATAGGAACATCACATAAGAACACTAGGTAAGTACAAACTACACCCCTCCTTATAGGAACATCACATAAGAACACTAGGTAAGTACAAACTACAGCCCTCCTTATAGGAACATCACATAAGAACACTAGGTAAGTACAAACTGCACCCCTCCTTATAGGAACATCACATAAGAACACTAGGTAAGTACAAACTACACCCCTCCTTATAGGAACATCACATGAGAACACTAGGTAAGTGCAAACTACACCCCTCCTTATAGGAACATCACATGAGAACACTAGGTAAGTACAAACTACACCCCTCCTTATAGGAACATCACATAAGAACACTAGGTAAGTACAAACTGCACCCCCTCCTTATAGGAACATCACATGAGAACACTAGCTAAGTACAAACTACACCCCTCCTTATAGGAACATCACATAAGAACACTAGCTAAGTACAAACTGCACCCCTCCTTATAGGAACATCACATAAGAACACTAGGTAACTACAAACTACACCCTCAGTTGCTTACCACCTACTCAGAGGCGATCTATGCCTGATGTACAAAGCCATGTCAAACCCAGAATTAATGGACATGCTCCACCTCAAAAAATCCAAGTCCCTTAGAGCTACACGCTCCAGGGACCTAAACCTCAGCACAAAAATAAATAGGACATGCTGGAGGGACAGATTCATTTCCCAGAGGCTCCCCTCACTCTGGAATAGAATCCCAATTCATGTTAGACATAGCCCCTCGCTGACCCTCTTCAAGCTTAATTTGGATGCATGGATGGGAAATCGCAAATTCACCCCTGGGATTTCTCCTGTGACCCTGCTAGACAGAGGCACAGTAAACTAATCTTAAAAGGGTACCTTCTGTGACCTACTTTACAGAGGCACAGTAGGCTAATCTAATAGGGAGGCGGAAGCCAAATACACTCTGGCTAGGCTTATAAATGCCCTAGGGCAGATAGCCTAGTATCTACCTATGAACCTATGAACCTTCCTTATATGAAAGTCACTTAAGAACACTAGGTAAGTACAAACGACATCCCCTTATATGAACATCACATAACAACACTAGGTAAGTTAAACTACACCCCCTTATATGAACATCACATGAGAACACTAGGTAAGTACAAACTGCACCCCTCCTTATAGGAACATCACATAAGAACACTAGGTAAGTACAAACTACACTCTCCTTATAGGAACATCACATAAGAACACTAGGTAAGTACAAACTACACCCCTCCTTATAGGAACATCACATGAGAACACTAGGTAAGTACAAACTACACCACCCCTTATAGGAACATCACATAAGAACACTAGGTAAGTACAAACTGCACCCCTCCTTATAGGAACATCACATAAGAACACTAGGTAAGTACAAACTACACTCTCCTTATAGGAACATCACATAAGAACACTAGGTAAGTACAAACTGCACCCCTCCTTATAGGAACATCACATGAGAACACTAGCTAAGTACAAACTGCACCCCTCCTTATAGGAACATCACATGAGAACACTAGGTAAGTACAAACTACACCCCTCCTTATAGGAACATCACATGAGAACACTAGCTAAGTACAAACTGCACCCCTCCTTATAGGAACATCACATGAGAACACTAGGTAAGTACAAACTACACCACCCCTTATAGGAACATCACATAAGAACACTAGGTAAGTACAAACTGCACCCCTCCTTATAGGAACATCACACAAGAACACTAGGTAAGTACAAACTGCACCCCTCCTTATAGGAACATCACATGAGAACACTAGGTAAGTACAAACTGCACCCCTCCTTATAGGAACATCACATGAGAACACTAGCTAAGTACAAACTGCACCCCTCCTTATAGGAACATCACATGAGAACACTAGGTAAGTACAAACTACACCACCCCTTATAGGAACATCACATAAGAACACTAGGTAAGTACAAACTGCACGCCTCCTTATAGGAACATCACATGAGAACACTAGGTAAGTACAAACTACACCCCTCCTTATAGGAACATCACATAAGAACACTAGGTAAGTACAAACTACACCCCTCCTTATAGGAACATCACATGAGAACACTAGGTAAGTACAAACTGCACCCCTCCTTATAGGAACATCACATAAGAACACTAGGTAAGTACAAACTACACCCCTCCTTATAGGAACATCACATGAGAACACTAGGTAAGTACAAACTGCACCCCTCCTTATAGGAACATCACATGAGAACACTAGCTAAGTACAAACTACACCCCTCCTTATAGGAACATCACATGAGAACACTAGGTAAGTTAAACTACACCCCTCCTTATATGAACATCACATAAGAACACAAGGTAAGAACAAATTACACCCCCCCATATGAACATCATATAAGGACGCTAGGTAAGTTAAACTACAGCACCCCTTATATGAACATCACGTAAGAGCACAAGGTAAAGTAAACTTCACTCCTTCTTCTATGAAGAACATCCCATAACAACACTAGGTAAGTTAAACTACACCCCTCCTTGTATGAACATCACATGAGAACACTAGGTAAATTACACTACACCACCCCTTATAGGAACATCACATAAGAACACTAGGTAAGTGCAAACTGCACCCTCCTTATAGGAACATCACATAAGAACACTAGGTAAGTACAAACTACACTCTCCTTATAGGAACATCACATAAGAACACTAGGTAAGTACAAACTGCACCCCTCCTTATAGGAACATCACATAAGAACACTAGGTAAGTACAAACTGCACCCCTCCTTATAGGAACATCACATAAGAACACTAGGTAAGTACAAACTGCACCCCTCCTTATAGGAACATCACATAAGAACACTAGGTAAGTACAAACTGCACCCCTCCTTATAGGAACATCACATAAGAACACTAGGTAAGTACAAACTACACCCCTCCTTATAGGAACATCACATAAGAACACTAGGTAAGTACAAACTACACCCCTCCTTATAGGAACATCACATAAGAACACTAGGTAAGTACAAACTGCACCCCTCCTTATAGGAACATCACATGAGAACACTAGGTAACTACAAACTACACCCCTCCTTATAGGAACATCACATAAGAACACTAGGTAAGTACAAACTGCACCCCTCCTTATAGGAACATCACATAAGAACACTAGGTAAGTACAAACTGCACCCCTTCTTATAGGAACATCACATAAGAACACTAGGTAAATACAAACTGCACCCCTCCTTATAGGAACATCACATAAGAACACTAGGTAAGTACAAACTACACCCCTCCTTATAGGAACATCACATAAGAACACTAGGTAAGTACAAACTACACCCCTCCTTATAGGAACATCACATAAGAACACTAGGTAAGTACAAACTACACCCCTCCTTATAGGAACATCACATAAGAACACTAGGTAAGTACAAACTACACCCCTCCTTATAGGAACATCACATAAGAACACTAGGTAAGTACAAACTACACCCCTCCTTATAGGAACATCACATAAGAACACTAGGTAAGTACAAACTGCACCCCTCCTTATAGGAACATCACATAAGAACACTAGGTAAGTACAAACTACACCCCTCCTTATAGGAACATCACATGAGAACACTAGGTAAGTGCAAACTACACCCTCCTTATAGGAACATCACATGAGAACACTAGGTAAGTACAAACTACACCCCTCCTTATAGGAACATCACATAAGAACACTAGGTAAGTACAAACTGCACCCCCTCCTTATAGGAACATCACATGAGAACACTAGCTAAGTACAAACTACACCCCTCCTTATAGGAACATCACATAAGAACACTAGCTAAGTACAAACTGCACCCCTCCTTATAGGAACATCACATAAGAACACTAGGTAACTACAAACTACACCCTCAGTTGCTTACCACCTACTCAGAGGTGATCTATGCCTGATGTACAAAGCCATGTCAAACCCAGAATTAATGGACATGCTCCACCTCAAAATCCAAGTCCCTTAGAGCTACACGCCCAGGGACCTAAACCTCAGCACAAAAATAAATAGGACATGCTGGAGGGACAGATTCATTTCCCAGAGGCTCCCCTCACTCTGGAATAGAATCCCAATTCATGTTAGACATAGCCCCTCGCTGACCCTCTTCAAGGAACATGCATGGATGGGAAAATACAAATTCACCCCTGGAATTTCTCCTGTGACCCTACCTGCTAGGCACAGTAAACTAATCTTAAAGGTACTTCTGTGACAGTAGGCAAGTACAGAGGCACTCCTTATAGGAACATCACATAAGAACACTAGGTAGGCTTATAAATGCCCTTATAGGCAGATAGCCTAGTATCTACCTATGAACCTATGAACCTTCCTTATATGAAAGTCACTTAAGAACACTAGGTAAGTACAAACGACATCCCCTTATATGAACATCACATAACAACACTAGGTAAGTTAAACTACACCCCCTTATATGAACATCACATGAGAACACTAGGTAAGTACAAACTGCACCCCTCCTTATAGGAACATCACATAAGAACACTAGGTAAGTACAAACTACACTCTCCTTATAGGAACATCACATAAGAACACTAGGTAAGTACAAACTACACCCCTCCTTATAGGAACATCACATGAGAACACTAGGTAAGTACAAACTACACCACCCCTTATAGGAACATCACATAAGAACACTAGGTAAGTACAAACTGCACCCCTCCTTATAGGAACATCACATAAGAACACTAGGTAAGTACAAACTACACTCTCCTTATAGGAACATCACATAAGAACACTAGGTAAGTACAAACTGCACCCCTCCTTATAGGAACATCACATGAGAACACTAGCTAAGTACAAACTGCACCCCTCCTTATAGGAACATCACATGAGAACACTAGGTAAGTACAAACTACACCCCTCCTTATAGGAACATCACATGAGAACACTAGCTAAGTACAAACTGCACCCCTCCTTATAGGAACATCACATGAGAACACTAGGTAAGTACAAACTACACCACCCCTTATAGGAACATCACATAAGAACACTAGGTAAGTACAAACTGCACCCCTCTTTATAGGAACATCACACAAGAACACTAGGTAAGTACAAACTGCACCCCTCCTTATAGGAACATCACATGAGAACACTAGGTAAGTACAAACTGCACCCCTCCTTATAGGAACATCACATGAGAACACTAGCTAAGTACAAACTGCACCCTCCTTATAGGAACATCACATGAGAACACTAGGTAAGTACAAACTACACCACCCCTTATAGGAACATCACATAAGAACACTAGGTAAGTACAAACTGCACGCCTCCTTATAGGAACATCACATGAGAACACTAGGTAAGTACAAACTACACCCCTCCTTATAGGAACATCACATAAGAACACTAGGTAAGTACAAACTACACCCTCCTTATAGGAACATCACATGAGAACACTAGGTAAGTACAAACTGCACCCCTCCTTATAGGAACATCACATAAGAACACTAGGTAAGTACAAACTACACCCCTCCTTATAGGAACATCACATGAGAACACTAGGTAAGTACAAACTGCACCCCTCCTTATAGGAACATCACATGAGAACACTAGCTAAGTACAAACTACACCCCTCCTTATAGGAACATCACATGAGAACACTAGGTAAGTTAAACTACACCCTCCTTATAGGAACATCACATAAGAACACTAGGTAAGTACAAACTGCACCCTCCTTATAGGAACATCACATAAGAACACTAGGTAAGTACAAACTGCACCCCTCCTTATAGGAACATCACATAAGAACACTAGGTAAGTACAAACTGCACCCTCCTTATAGGAACATCACATAAGAACACTAGGTAAGTACAAACTGCACCCCTCCTTATAGGAACATCACATAAGAACACTAGGTAAGTACAAACTACACCCCTCCTTATAGGAACATCACATAAGAACACTAGGTAAGTACAAACTACACCCCTCCTTATAGGAACATCACATAAGAACACTAGGTAAGTACAAACTGCACCCCTCCTTATAGGAACATCACATGAGAACACTAGGTAACTACAAACTACACCCCTCCTTATAGGAACATCACATAAGAACACTAGGTAAGTACAAACTGCACCCCTCCTTATAGGAACATCACATAAGAACACTAGGTAAGTACAAACTGCACCCCTTCTTATAGGAACATCACATAAGAACACTAGGTAAATACAAACTGCACCCCTCCTTATAGGAACATCACATAAGAACACTAGGTAAGTACAAACTACACCCCTCCTTATAGGAACATCACATAAGAACACTAGGTAAGTACAAACTACACCCCTCCTTATAGGAACATCACATAAGAACACTAGGTAAGTACAAACTACACCCCTCCTTATAGGAACATCACATAAGAACACTAGGTAAGTACAAACTACACCCCTCCTTATAGGAACATCACATAAGAACACTAGGTAAGTACAAACTACACCCCTCCTTATAGGAACATCACATGAGAACACTAGGTAAGTACAAACTGCACCCCTCCTTATAGGAACATCACATAAGAACACTAGGTAAGTACAAACTACACCCCTCCTTATAGGAACATCACATGAGAACACTAGGTAAGTGCAAACTACACCCCTCCTTATAGGAACATCACATGAGAACACTAGGTAAGTACAAACTACACCCCTCCTTATAGGAACATCACATAAGAACACTAGGTAAGTACAAACTGCACCCCCTCCTTATAGGAACATCACATGAGAACACTAGGTAAGTACAAACTACACCCCTCCTTATAGGAACATCACATAAGAACACTAGCTAAGTACAAACTGCACCCCTCCTTATAGGAACATCACATAAGAACACTAGGTAACTACAAACTACACCCTCAGTTGCTTACCACCTACTCAGAGGTGATCTATGCCTGATGTACAAAGCCATGTCAAACCCAGAATTAATGGACATGCTCCACCTCAAAAAATCCAAGTCCCTTAGAGCTACACGCTCCAGGGACCTAAACCTCAGCACAAAAATAAATAGGACATGCTGGAGGGACAGATTCATTTCCCAGAGGCTCCCCTCACTCTGGAATAGAATCCCAATTCATGTTAGACATAGCCCCTCGCTGACCCTCTTCAAGCGAAATTTGGATGCATGGATGGGAAATCGCAAATTCACCCCTGGGATTTCTCCTGTGACCCTGCTAGACAGAGGCACAGTAAACTAATCTTAAAAGGGTACCTTCTGTGACCTACTTTACAGAGGCACAGTAGGCTAATCTAATAGGGAGGCGGAAGCCAAATACACTCTGGCTAGGCTTATAAATGCCCTAGGGCAGATAGCCTAGTATCTACCTATGAACCTATGAACCTTCCTTATATGAAAGTCACTTAAGAACACTAGGTAAGTACAAACGACATCCCCTTATATGAACATCACATAACAACACTAGGTAAGTTAAACTACACCCCCTTATATGAACATCACATAAGAATGCTAGGTAAGTTAAACTACACCCCTCCTTATATGAACATCACACGAGAACAGTAGGTAAATTAAACTAAGCCATCCCTTATATGAACATCACATGAAAACACTAGGTAAGAACAAACTGCACCCCTCCTTATATGAACATCATATAAGAACACTAGGTAAGTACAAACTACACCCTCCTTATATGAACGTCACATATGAACACTAGGTAAGTACAAACTACACCCCTCCTTATATGAATGCCACATAAGAACACTAGGTAAGTTAACCTACACCCCTCCTTATATGAACATCACATAAGAACATTAGGTAAGTTAAGCTACACCCGTCTTTATATGAACATCACATATAACCCTATATGGGGATACTGATCACAAAGTAATGCATCAGGATGCAGTACTGGGCTTGTGGTAACAGGTGGGGGGGTGGAGTCTTGCACAAGTTCATTCACCACCCTAGAACAGATCAAATTTGATGTGAGGTATCCTTACTCTTTTAGAGAGTTGGGGGTATTTCCTTTTCCCCAACAGAGGACTGGCTCTATTTCCAGTCTAACATTTTCACTAATTTGCCAGACAAAGTAAGAATCTGGGCAAACTTAATTTTCCTGATTTCCAGACTTTGCATTGCCTCAGTGTGGAAATAGTCTCAGCATATTTTAAAATCAGGATGGTGTTCTTTTCTGATTAGAAATGTTAGGCTTTTATCAACACCTGATTCACCCGGCTATCCAAACAAGGCTTCTGGATCACCAAGACAGAGTCAGCATGGAAAATTAATTCTGTTGATATGACAAATATATGTTTATAGGTAAATAAAAAAAATCTCCTTTTTACTTCAAACTAATTCAAACAATTTTAAGTTTATTTAAAAATGAGAAAATTTAGTTTTAAATAAGCTTATATATGCTGGGGAAGGATATACAAATGTATCTAAAATTTTGTAGGTAAAGTTGGTAGTGCCCATCACAGGCAGTGAAGTTGGGAATGCCTGTGTGTTCATAGGCTCATAGGTAAGTACTAGACAATCATTCTTATGAGCATTACAAGCCTAACTAATAATCCATATTTAAAAGTTCCTTCCAGCCTCAAGAAGGTCAATACAATATTGACCAGGGGAGAATCTGAGGTTGCCCATCCAGTTACTTCAGTTGATCTTAAAGGTGGCCAGGGTGCTACTCTAATTGACATGTAGTGGAATTTTGTTCCAAAGGTGAGGGATAAGTTGGGATATGAATCTATCAGTCCAATGCATCTTATTTATCTACTAATTAAAGTTTAGTTCCTTTAACTGAGTATTTGATGTTCCATCAGCTCTGTGAAGGAATAGGAGAGCAAACAGGGTTGGATCTTTCATGGCACAAAAGCCTAGACACAGGTCTCCATGGAGGAGTCTGTAAGAGACTGAGTACAGAGAAATGTTTGCCAGTCTCTCCTGATAACTAATATTTTTGAGTCCACTGATCACAGGTAGTGAAGTTGGAAAAGCCCATCACAGGTAGTGAAGCTGGGAATGCCTCTGTCAGGACAGTTTGGTTGCCATTAAAGGGTAATGGGCAATTAACTGTGAAAAATGTTTTGTCCAAGCCATTCAGGTGAATGCTGAGCCATTCCCAACTTTACTTGTGAAGTAGATAAGGGCTAGATACTGGAGCAGTTTAAGGGATGAGATGGGTGGAAACTAATGCTTAAGAGGACAAGAGAAGATGTGGGTGGTTCTACGTGCAGAGGCCGTGCATACGCTGAGGTGTGTAGAACCTGGGCCTACAGGTAAGACAATAAATGAGGTTAGTATGAGCAGGACACTGTAGCAGCATAACAAATGAGGTGGGTGGGAGCTGGGGACACTGTAGCAGCATAACAAATGAGGTGGGTGGAAGCTGGGGACACTGTAGCAGCATAACAGATGAGGTGGGTGGGAGCTGGGGACACTGTAGCAGCATAACAAATGAGGTGGGTGGGAGCTGGGGACACTGTAGCAGCATAACAGATGAGGTGGGTGGGAGCTGGGGATACTGTAGCAGCATAACAGATGAGGTGGGTGGGTGCTGGGGACACTGTAGCAGCATAACAAATGAGGTGGGTGGGAGCTGGGGACACTGTAGCAGCATAACAGATGAGGTGGGTGGGAGCTGGGGACACTGTAGCAGCATAACAAATGAGGTGGGTGGGAGCTGGGGACACTGTAGCAGCATAACAAATGAGGTGGGTGGAAGCTGGGGACACTGTAGCAGCATAACAGATGAGGTGGGTGGGAGCTGGGGACACTGTAGCAGCATAACAAATGAGGTGGGTGGGAGCTGGGGACACTGTAGCAGCATAACAGATGAGGTGGGTGGGAGCTGGGGATACTGTAGCAGCATAACAGATGAGGTGGGTGGGTGCTGGGGACACTGTAGCAGCATAACAAATGAGGTGGGTGGGAGCTGGGGACACTGTAGCAGCATAACAGATGAGGTGGGTGGGAGCTGGGGACACTGTAGCAGCATAACAAATGAGGTGGGTGGGAGCTGGGGACACTGTAGCAGCATAACAGATGAGGTGGGTGGGAGCTGGGGATACTGTAGCAGCATAACAGATGAGGTGGGTGGGAGCTGGGGACACTGTAGCAGCATATCAAATGAGGTGGGTGGGAGCTGGGGACACTGTAGCAGCATAACAGATGAGGTGGGTGGGAGCTGGGGACACTGTTGCAGCATAACAAATGAGGTGGGTGGGAGCTGGGGACACTGTAGCAGCATAACAGATGAGGTGGGTGGGAGCTGGGGATACTGTAGCAACATAACAGATGAGGTGGGTGGGAGCTGGGGACACTGTAGCAGCATAACAGATGAGGTGGGTGGGAGCTGGGGATACTGTAGCAGCATAACAGATGAGGTGGGTGAGAGCTGGGGACACTGTAGCAGCATAACAAATGAGGTGCGTGGGAGCTGGGGATACTGTAGCAACATAGCAGATGAGGTGGGTGGGAGCTGGGGACACTGTAGCAGCATAACAAATGAGGTGAGTGGGAGCTGAGGACACTGTAGCAGCATAACAAATAAGGTAGGTGGGAGCTGGGGACACTGTAGCAGCATAACAAATGAGGTGGGTGGGAGCTGGGGACACTGTGCAGCATAACAAATGAGGTGGGTGGGAGCTGGGGACACTGTAGCAGCATAACAAATGAGGTGGGTGGGAGCTGGGGACACTGTAGCAGCATAACAGATGAGGTGGGGGGAGCTGGGGACACTGTAGCAGCATAACAGATGATGTGGGTGGAAGCTGGGGACACTGTAGCAGCATAACAGATGAGGTGGGTGGGAGCTGGGAACACTGTAGCAGCATAACAGATGAGGTGTGTGGGAGCTGGGCCCTGCAGCAACATGAGAGATGATGTGGGTGTTTACTGGATGCTGGGAAAGTAAGGAAAATGTGGTAGGTAGAAGGTAGATGCTCTGAGAGTATGAGAAATGAATACCAGAACAGGAAATGAGACAGTTGGGAGTTATTTAGTGTTATTTAATCTTAAAATATTTTATTCTTTGACCAATTTTGGAAGCAGTTTCCTGTATGAAATTTTACTAAGTGTAGGTTCTATTTTAGGAATATTGTTATTATATGATATGAAATTAAAATTCAGGTCCCACTTTGTGACATTTGTTTAGTGGGATTTCTTTTCAGTATCATCTGTTATGTGTTTTGCATGTGTAATTTAGAGTTAAAAGCTACAGTTTCATGCAGTGTTACTATTTGGAGTTGTGCATTGCTTATATGTACAGCTACGTTGCTACAATTTGTAAAATATCACATTCAGCAATGATAACCTGTTTTTATAATTGGATTTTTTATTACCTATTCACATCTTGTCAGTGATTTTTTTTCTATAAGCAGAACAATCACAAACAGTCTGAAGTAGTCTTTGCCACATCCTTGTTTTGATTCAGTTTCAATTCTTCTATAAATTTTAAATCTAACTGTCCCTCAGTTTATCATTCTTTCCACATGTCCCCCATTAAATAAAGATATTAAACTCAAGAATAAATACTGCACCTTTATCCAGTGACAGAAGTTATTTCAAAATCCCATATTATTTAATATTCTGAAGAAAGAATGCCTGTTCCATAGAAATAACAGGTTTCTTTGTATCAAATAATGGCATGCCTTTCCTTTTTTCTCTTGGTATATCTCAATAAAATTATTGCCCACAAATGTGTGATTACATGCTTTCCTTGTGTAAAGTCACATATCCACTTTGTTCTTTTCTGGAAGTACTATTTTTAGTCAATTTCCAAAGACTTCTGCCAGTATTTCAATATCCAAATTCAATAAAGATATTGGTCTATACTCTCTAGGGGCATCTGGCCCATCTTTTCCATTAGGAAGGACTACACCTCCAGTCCTCCTCATAGAAGGCACTAATCTTTTTTTACATTTTAATCTTATTAAAAATAAAAGTAAACAGTTCAATAGCACTTCTCCTCCCCAATCATAAAACTCGGTTGGGTATCCATCCAGTTCAGGGCAGTTCTTACTCCTAATTTCGAAAACTGTTCATTGGACTTCCAGTTTACATGTTATTTTTTTCTAGTTCTTTCTTCATTTCATGAGCTAAGGTTACTGTCCCATCTATAAACCAGCTTTCCTTGTCTTCAGCTTCTTTAGTGGTGTATTCTTCTTCACAACGTTCTTTGAATATCTGACTAACTTTAAGTGAACCTGTGACACTTACTTCATCTTTGTTCTTACAGGAGGGTGCAATTTGTTCTTTCATCCTCTCCTTAAATGCCATTTCTACATATTTTGCTGTTTTCTCTCCAGAAAGACACCAAAAATAATTTCTGCCTGGATATTCCATTTCTGCTTGTGCCGTTGTAATATGTTTAAATTCACATTCTAATGCCTTCATTTCAATTATTTGCCACCACCAGGTGCTCTCTGCTACTTCTTATCATATTTCTACTAGGTTTTTCTCTTTCTCTGTCACTAGAGCCCTAATTTGTTTCCTGTTTTACCCTCCTCTGCCATTAACTGGTCTCTTCACACCATCCTACCATACTAATTGAATTTCATTTTTTATCTTTATATTTTCAGTATAATTTGCTGAATTATAAGTTGTAATTTGGTGTTCCATAGATTTCCGTTTGCACCGATCACTTCTTGAGATTCTCTGTTTCACAAATCAGTTCTGTAATATTACATCAAATAGTGTATGGCCTGTTAAATGCCTGTCCCTTATTTCAACCCTGTGTACTTTTACCTGTATACTTTTTTGTATTATTTCTGCCCCTGGGCCTCCTGACCATTATAGCTATTAAATTGGGGGGGGGGGGCATCATTCAGGCTGTTATGTGAGAGCTTTATGCTCTTCCAAGCATCTTGGCAATGAGAACCTAAGGCCCCTGGTGGGGAAGTGTGCACTTGAGTCAGTACAAGGTTTGCATGTGCCCCTCTATCCATGCATGGATGCCATCCAATGTGCACTGTCAAAGGTTATCATCATTGGCTTTGGAAGCCATGCTGACATCTTCCCTGCAGCAGCTCTCCATGTCATGACAAGCTTTTGCTCTTCATCCAAGGCCGTGTCACTGGAGAAGCAGCAGAAGAGGAGTGGGAAGTCCACCCCCCCAAGTATGGGCACACGTGTCTTTGTATGGGCACTAGTTAAAGTGATGTCAGCTGGATTATAGTCAGGGCTTTTTCCTTCTAGACACCCGGTGCAGGGAAGTGCATTGGTTTTGACCACATGTAACAGCAAACGTAGTCAACCTCACTTCTGGGTACTGGCTAGATGTCCGCAAAATAAATGACGAAGAGAAAAGTGTCCACCATCGAGCTGTCTGGTACCACACTAATTACACCTTCATATTCAGAGATGAGATCAACTTTGACAACTTGGGATTTGTTGGATGGTCAGTTTGCAATTCAATGGACAACACAGGAGTTTACAATAAGATTATCTAAGTTTACAATAATACTAGCATGAGAATAGTATCAAAAGCCTTGGCAAGGTCAAAATATGTAATATATATAGAATGTATACTGTCCTCAGCCTCTGTAACCTTTTTAAAAAATTAACTAATTTCAGTTGACAAAATCTGCCCTTCACAAAACTTAACCGACTGAGGTCTGGATCAGTTAAATTGCCAAGGTGTACCTTAGTTAGTTCTGCTAAGATGTGTTCCATGGCTATGCATATAAGGCTGGTGAAGTTGATGGGCCTTTAATTATCTCAGTCTGTAAAGGGCTTGACCTTCTATAGGGCAGTCACAATGGTTGTACTTGAGGTATCATAGGCACAAACTCTGTAGACAGATGGAAGCTGGACATTAAGTAGGGGTTCAGACCATGCGTAATTGGCATCACTGAGACTGCAGCCTGCTGTGTTGTCTGCTACTCATGAAGATGCTATCTTTAGCTTTTGAAAGGGAGTCTGAGACTTGTTTTAAAGTGATTTTAGTGGAAACTAAATTTTCAGGGATAGTGTGGGCAACAGTTTAGGTAATCAGGATAAATTCAGCACTATAAATTTCTGCTAATGCATGTGATACGATTATTGATAAGGTCACCTGAAGATAGATTTATAGTTTTCTTTGGTATCTCTAGCAAGTTTAGGCTTGTATATTGCTTTACATTTTTCATCAGAGCTCTTAAATTTATTTCTGCCATGTTTCATGTGGTCTTAAGGTAGAGCATAAGCATAGATCAGAGTGTAACATGTGTGTGCTATGTCTTTAAGAAGCATGCGAGGCTGTGCGTGCACGTATAAATTCCAGACACGTGCAATCTCTAGTGCCATTTTGTAGAAGCAGCCAGTGAGTGAGCATGTATGATCGCAGCAGTTAGTTTGTATATAAGTTACTTAGTCATAGCCAATAAGCCTTTACAGTGATGTGCTTGTACAGAATAAAGGTACTTAAACAGAACCCACGAAGACTCATTTATTTGTGTATCAACACGAAAGCTACATGGTGTCAGAAACAGGATGGAAAAGAGAAGGTAATTTGGAACCATGAGATGTAAAGATGACAGCAAAGGTAAAACCAAGAGAAGACAGTAGAAACACAGCCAGAAAGAATCAAAGTTAATGAAAAATAATAAGAATTATTTACTCGATGCAGAGGCAAGAAAGGGCATTATAAGGGCACACACTGCATTATCAGGCAAGCAGAAAGTACAAAACGTTTGTTAACTAAAGAAAATGTTTAAGGTAAAAGTATTTGACAAGACCATTGACTTTAAAATACAAAATAAGCATGTTTAAGGCAAAACAAGTATGTTTAAGGCAGAACTGGGCATGTTTAAGGCAGAACAAGTGTGTTTAAGGCCAAATGAGCATGTTTAAGGCAGAACAAGTGTGTTAAAGGCAGAATTGGGCATGTTTAAGGCAGAACAAGTGTCTTGAAGACAGATTTGGGGATGTTTAAGGCAGAACAAGTGTGATGAAGGCAGAATTGGGCATGTTTAGAGTAAAACGAGCACAAGAAAGGCACGTTGGGCATAAAAAGAGCTTGAGCAAGCAAAACGAATATAATAAGTAAAGAGAAAAGGGCACAGTAACTATAACCCAGCTACATCCTGGAACCAACTCCCCTTGGAAATAAAATCCTTCCAGCATAACAAAAGTTTCAAATTAGCCACAAGGAAATACCTAAAAACAAAGTGGTCTTGCCACTGTAGCCAACCACCCTGAAACCACCATCCTTTCACCTATTTCACCACCTCACTCTTAATGTATCTCTAACACTATTCCCCTGTCTCTTCTACCTCTTCCCTTCCTCTATCTCCAACCACTCTTAATTCTTATAGTCTCAAAACAACCTAACTGTCTAGTCTGTCTCCTATACTCTACCTCCCCTACATCTCCTACTAGCCATTCTTACTTTCCTTTCTTGTTTCCAAACTCTTGTACAACTAGATCCGACCCACTTTAAATAAGCATCTGCCTAACTATTAACTCATTTTGCTCTAAGCAGCTTAAATAATATTGTACCAAGTCACATTTTCTTCTGCTAATTGTTTAAAACCTTGTTTGTAACAACTCACATACTTGTCTGCCAATTGTTAATACTCTGTATAACTGAATTGCCTGAGGAGCTTTTTTTCTCTCCAGGTCTCTGCTTGTAAGATCCTATAGCTGATTGTTACTACTATGTTACTAAAATTTAATAAATTGTTTTCTAGTCCTGAATAGCTTTTCTCCCCAGGTCTCTGCTGAAAATGAGCCAAAAGCTCAGCCAGACTAACCCGGTTAACAAATGTAAAATAAATAAATAAAATAAAATAAATAAAGTAAGCAAAAATAAAGCAAGGTGACTTCTTGTGTTTGGGCAAAGTGCTGTGTTTGGGCATAACTATGACTTCGTATTGTATCAAGGGCATAATTAAAGTTATTTGAAGTATCTCAGAATGTGTAAAAATGCTTACAGTGTGTGCTTATTACTGTGCATGTATTTCAAAGAGTTCACTTTGTGCAAAGTGCAACTATTTCATGTAATCCAGTCAAAGCATAGTTATCTGAAGAAAAGTTCTGGTGCTGTGTGTCTTTTCGCAAAATGCCGGCATTACAGAGTGCTTCTTGTACTGTAAAGAGTTGCTTAGCAAGGTACCCCCATTTTGGGGACATTTCAGTGTATTGAATGTAGTCATGTAGTCATTTGCAAAGTGCAAATACTTCAAAAGATATTGAATTTGGGCAACAGAAGTTCAATTTATTCGCATTGTACAGTTGCTTAATATGTTTCTTGCACTGATAAAATGTGTTTCTTACAAAAGATTGCAAGAATATTACAGTGCTCTTGAATTGCTCGGTTGCATTATAAAGTTCTCGAATGTTTCTTAAAGTGATGACTTTGACAAGTGATGGCACATGACTGTAGCATTCCTGCCTTTATCAATAAAGTTCCAAGCAATTACTTTAGCATTTCTGCCTTTACAAATCAAAGATTTCATAAAGCATCAAAATGTCAGAGAAATTATTCCTCAAAGCACCGTAAAGCATCAAAAAGTTTGAAAAGCTATTCCACAAAGTTTCATAAAGCATTGATAGCCCGAAAAAGCTATTTCGCAAATCACAGTAAAACATCAAGAAATTTGAAAAGCTGCTTCACAAACTACAGTACAGCATTGAGAAGTCTGAAAAGGTATGTTGCAGAGTGCAGTAAAGTATCTAGAAGCCGGAGAAATTTATTTTGCAAAGTCCGATTATTTGAAAGTACTCCGAGGTTGTTCATTCACAAAATTTCAATAAGCTTAAAGAGTATAAGTACAGAGCACAAAAGCATTGAGAAAATTGTGTTTATGCCAATTACTTATGCACGTGTGTGTGTGTGTGTGTGTGTGTGTGTGTGTGTGTGTGTGTGTGTGTGTGTGTGTGTGTGTGTGTGTGTGTGTGTGTGTGTGTGTGTGTGTGTGTGTCTGTGTATTCATGCATATTTGCAAGACCCTTCGGTGGTATGTGTTAATATGGCAGACGGATTTCAAAATCCTCAACCACGTGTATCTGATCAGAATATTGAGAGAACTGGAGAATATTTATGCAGGAGTATGATATTTTATACAAGCAGCTTATGCAGATAAAGAGGCATGCACCAAGGCATTTATTTTGCTAAATCTAGCAGGATCTGAGTCTATAGAAAGAGAGCGATCATTTGTATACGCACCAGCAGTGTATGAAGGTGAAGGTCAAACCGCCATATTGTTGTGCAAGCTGAATCAAGGGAAGACCACTGGTGTTTGAAGCGTAAGTTCGGAAAAATGTGCAACTCCCAGACGAGCATTACATTAGAGAGGCATTTGTTTTACACAAGAAATCAGACATCAGGGGAAACATTTGCAGCTTATATAACTGACTTGAGAAATAGAGCTATATCGGTTTAGTGATTTGAAAGATGAGCTGATAAAGGACAGACTTGTGTATGGTATTAATAGTGCTGCAGTGAGAAAGATTTTACTTTGTGATAGTGATTTGACATTAAGTAAAGCAACAGAGATTTGTAAGATCCATGAGGTGACAGAAAGACATACGAACATGCTTTCGAGTGACAAAAGCATGGTTTCAGGGAGCTCCAGAGCAAACATAGATAGTATGCAACACGTGGCAAACAGAAACAGGCCAAAGCAAGGGGCAGCCACGGGGTTTCCAAAGAAAGTACGAAGCTTTCCAGAAAGTTCCAGAAAAAGTGCAAGCTCCACCGCCAGCTCAGTGGAATACAAACATGAGTCAGCAAAAACCAAGTCTAGCTTTATTGTTAACTGTCGCAGTTGTGGTGCAAATTGAATTTAAAAGAGAGACATGTTTAGCATATGGTCAGCAATATCACAAGTGTAAAAAATTTAACCATTTCCAAAAGTTTTGCAAATCAAGTAAGCCTCACTCAGTTGTAAAGAAAGGTCACATAAAAAAGCAAATTGATCAGGTAGAGCTGAAACAGTCATCTTTCTATGTGGATGGTGTATCAGTCCTTGGAGAAAGAGTTGATGCAGTAAACTTATTAACAAGGAATGCAGTGTTTTGTATGGTCTGGATCAATGGAAAATTCACAGAGCTCAAAGTAGACACTGGGTCAAAATGTAATGGTACATCAGTGGACACATTTCCAAAAATGAGAACTAATGAACACCTCCATGTAACCAGCAGTGCGAGACGTGTGTATCGAGGTGAAGAAATTCAAACCGAAGGTTCTGTAATACTTTCATGTTACTTGGCTGAGAAGTGTTACAACTTATTATTCTATTATTCTACATAGTCTGATGACCAGTGAAATCTTTACTAGGTCTCAAAGATAGTTTGAGAATGAATCTTTTTTCTTTTGCTAAAGAAGTTCATCATGTGAGTACAGTTCCAAGTTCACGTTTTTCCGAAGCCATTTTCTCAGAGTATGCTGATGTCTACGATGACAAATTGGGCAAACTTCCAGTTGTGTATTCTATGAAGTTAGATTCCAAGATCACTCTTGTAGTCAGACCAGCAAGAAGAGTTCTGATAACAATGCAAAATAAAATTAAAGCTCAGTTGGATAAGATGGTGCAGCAGGGTGTGATTTGTCCAGTCACAGAACCAACTGAATGGGTGTTGTCCAAGGTAGCCGCTCACAAGAAAGGCTCAGATGAAATCAGAATATGCATTGATCCTAGAGATTTGAACAAAGCATTACAAGGCCATATCATCAAATGTGCACAGTTTATTTATTTATTTATTTTACATTTGTTGACCGGGAGAGTCCAACTGGATTACAAGTCCATTTTCAGTGGAGGCCTGGGGAGAAAAGCTCCAAGAGAACAATTTTTTTACAAAACATAGCTTTAATGACAGACTTTTGACATACAATTTCCATAGAAGAGACTTTGACATACATATTAACTAACAGATAGGATACATTCATTCTCTACAATATAATATTACATTTTAGTAGATATTCCTAAGTTTAGGATTCCTGTGATAGATTTACTATCAGAGTAAAAGCAGAGAGACGTTGAATAAGGCTCCAAGAGAGCAGATGACGCTCGCTATAGTTGAGAAGGATAACAAATTGATTCACTATATGTCTTCGGCTGGTATTAGCTGAGAAGGATAACAAACTGATTTACAATATGTCTTCTCCTGGTTTTAGTTGCTTATGGAGAGCTCAACATTGCTGGGGTAGTTTTCCCTAACTCCTGGAGAGATGGGACGAGCAGTAGATTAACAGTCCTAAGTGGGTACAGTACTATGTTTGGTTGACTTAGCATAGTTACTTAAGTTAGGCGAAGTGTTCTAATGAGACATTAGCCAGGGGGGGATACAGGAGCACAGTCGATTATTCAAAAAGTGAGTTTTAACAAGTTTCTTGAACTGCGATGGGGACTTGTTGTCAGTTATATGGGCAGGAAGGGAGTTCCAGGTTTTTGCTATACAGTGGTTGTAGGCAGACTTGCCAGCTTCATTGTTATATTTGGTTACTTTGAGGAGGTTTTGTGTGCAGTTGAGGACGTTGCAGCTCTAATACTGAATGCTTCTGTATTTTCTGTTTTGGATGCAAAGAGTTCATTTTGGCAAGTGATGGTTGATTGCAAATCCTCATTTCTAACTACTTTTGGTACTCCATTTGGCAGATGCAGATTCCTAAGGATGCCATTTGGAATAAATTCTGCAAGTGAAATCTTTCATTGTGCAATGGAACAAATGTTTTCAGGTTATCCTTGTGCCATACTCGTAGATATATTAACTGGAGGCAATGATGAAGCAGGACATGACAGAAACCTCAAGAAAGTTCCAGACAGAGCATGTGAAGTAAACTTGGAACTCAATCCTCTGAAGTGCAAATTCAGATTTCAAGAAGTTATGTACGTAGGTCATTTGTTTACATGTACAGGCTTAAGACCTGACCCAATCAAACAAACAGCTATTTTAGAGATGTCAGCACCAGATAATGTACAAGGTTTACAGGCTTTTCTGGGCATGATCAACTATTTAGGCAAGTTTATAACAGACTTCAGTCAGTTGACAGCACCTTTGAGAGGGCTAACACCCAAAAATGTTGCACGGTCATGGCTGGAACATCATCAGAAGGTGTTTGATGACATTAACCAGAAAATACCCCCCCCCCCCCACTTACGTTAAGGTACTATGATGTGAATATACCAGTTGTTCTTTCCTGTGATGCTTCAAATTTTGGTGTTGGTGTAGTTATTCTTCAAGAGGGTAGACTAGTAGCCTATGCATCTAGGACACTTACTCAAACTGAGATGCAGTATGCTCAAATTGAGAAAGAGCTTTTGGCAATAGTTTTCGCATGTTCCAAGTTTCACGATTATATTTATGGTCAAGCTATACAGATTGAAACTGATCATCAGCCTGTAGTTACCAGTCTAAAGAACCCTATGCATTCTGCTTCAGCAAGATTACAAAGAATGATGCTCAAATTGCAAAAGTACAATTTTCGGATGGTCTACACTAAAGGTAAATTGCCCTATTTGGCTGATACCTTATCCAGATCACCTAGCAGTACAACAGAATAGCTTGATATTGAAACTTTTGACTTTGATGTAATGTCAGTGCATACTTTTTCTACCACTAGACTTGATGAGTTAAGAGACCACACTACGACTGCTCCAGTTTTACAAAAGCTTAATCACTGCATCAGTGGCAGATGGCTGTCAAAGCAATCTAGTGTATTACCTGAGGTGCAGCTGTATTTTCCTTTCAGAGATGAATTGTTGATGGAAGATGGCATTATTTTCTAAGGACCTAAAATTGTTCTTCCTGCTTCCTTACAGCAAGAATATATTCACATTTTGCATTGTGGTCACCCAGGTTTATTATCCACTAAGAGAAAGGCAAGAGAACTAGTATTTTGGCCTTCATTATCAAAAGACATGGGTAGAGTTCTTTCTTCTTGTTCATTATCCAAAAACAAAGTGAAACTCACGGTGTCAGCTGCCAACTACAGAAATTCACAAAATGAACTGAAACCCAAAGTCAAATCCGTTATTTAAAATCTTTTTTGGAGCCAATTCCGCCAATTGCAAACATTTTGTTTTTAAATAATGGATTATGATTAACGCAAAACATTCTGATGAAGTCCACTTTAATGTGGATGAAAGCACTTAATCACTGTTGTACTTGTGCTTCTTGATCTATTAAAGAAGAGATTTTATCTTGGGCGCTGAGTTTCATTGTATCGTGCATCCATTACGACTTTGGGTTTCAGTTCATTTTGTGAATTCTTGTTCATTATGTAATAGTACCAGAGCGCATTTGCAAAGAGAACCGCTTCAGCTAAATCCAATACCTGAACTACATTGGTCTGCTGTAGCTACTCATATGTTTGAGTGGAATAATCAACACTACTTGGTTTTGGTAGACTCTTATTCGAACTGGTTTGAGAATTGATCTACTACCAATCTTAACCTCAACAGCTGTTATCACTAAGTTGAAACGTCATTTCTCAGTTCATGGTAGTCCACACAAGCTTTATTCTGACAATGGCACTCAGTTTACTAGCCAGTTGTTTCAGAAATTTGCAAGAGTTGGGGCTTTGTACATGTCACTAGTAGTCCTGAATATCCTCAATCCAATGGTCTAGATGAACGAGCAGTAGAGAGTGCAAAGCAATTACTTGAAAAGTCAACGCATGACAATGCCAATGTATTCTTGAATTTACTTAATCTCAAAAACATACCTTGTGATGATATTCTTCACTCACCTGCTCAAAGACTACTTTCCAGACAAACTAGAACTACACTACCTATTTCATCAAGTTTGTTGCAGCCTAACTCTAAGAACAATAAAACCATCAAGGCTCAATTGATGAAGAAGCATAATATCCAGAAATCTAGTTACGACAGATCGAGCAGATTACTTCATTCATTGAGAGTAAGAGAGATGGTACGAATTCAGACAACAAAAGCTTTTGATCGAATAGGACAGATTACAGGCATCAGTGCTGGCTGAGATCCTATTTGGTAAGCTCCGAGAATGTGGAGTATAGGAGGAATCACAAACATCTTCTTCCTGTACCAGAATCATCATCATTGCAATCACACCATTGTATCTGTGATGTAAACTCTAAATCAAAGAATGAATCAGACATTCCACAGGTCAACCATTTTGCAGAGACTGTCCCAGTTGCTAAATCTGATTTCCAATTTTAAGTCACACGATATGGACGGGTTTCTAAGCCTACTGTGAAATACACAGCAACATGGACTTGACTGTATATATATATATATATATATATATATATATATATATATATATATATATATATATATATATATATATATATATATATATATATATATATATATATATATATATATATACACACACACACACACAAAATATATATATATATATATATATATATATGTGTGTGTGTGTGTGTGTGTGTACTTAGTATTGCATAATGCACGTCTTTAGATTATCTATGATTTCTGCATGCTAAATAATCTCATGACAAATTGCATGATCTATTTCTCAAAGAGAGATATAGATCAGAGTGTAGGCATGTGTGCTATGTCTTTAAGAAGCATGTGAGACTGTGCGTGCACATATAAATTCCAGACACGTGCAATCCCTAGTGCCATTCTGTAGAAGCAGCCAGAGAGTGAGCATGTATGATTGCAGTAGTTAGTTTGTATACAGGCTACTTAGTCATAGTCAATAACCTTCTATAGTGATGCGTTTGTATAGAATAAAGCTGTTTAAACAGAACCCACAAAACCTTGTTTATTCATGTACCAACACGAACGCGGCAGTGGGGATTTCTTAAACCTTGTCAGTATTCTTCTTCTCTTCGTTATACACTATTAATATGTTCCACCATAATTTACCGTTATATTTATGAAAGGATGAGTAATCAGTTTTCTATGCTGCTGTTTATGGTCTGGTAAAAGTTGGAAGTGAATGCAACAGACATTATAAGTGGGTTTATGTGCATGCAACTGTTGGGAAATTTGCCTAGGTCTTCTACAAGATGGTGTCTATATTAGATCACCGAACGCTTAAAAAAGTGAACAGTGATTAATCGACCCTATGTAAGCGAAAACTTACAATTTCGAACTGTCAGAGCAGCGATTTTTTTTCCTAGGGAAAAAAATCACTGTTCCAACAACAACAAAAAAAAACAATTTACACATTACATTAAGTGGGGGGCTTTGTCCCCCACACCCCCCCTACTTAAATATACCAACTCCGAGACTACACTATAGTGCCGAAAATGGCAAAGTAACAAAGGGGCCAAGCAAATTCTTTCCCAGGGAAAGAATTCACTCAAAAGCCACTTCGATATTTTGCCATTTCAGGCTTTTGAGTTCAACCAAGACACATTCGAAAGAATGCGTCTTTGGTCTTCTAATAGGGAACCACAAAATGAATTGGATTAGTCTTGGAGAAGTTGCTAAAGAGGGTTTAATTTGATGGTTGGGTTGGCATCGTACAGTTGTGTAAGTAAAGTTACCATAACAGAAGATGTTTGAATGATCACTGCTGCAGCAGACTAAGCTATACAGGTTATAACCTGCATAGGATGTACCAGCCAGCCAGCTTCCAGACCTGCCACCCACCCAAACCATTAGTCAGGTTCAGCTGAGCTGACTAAAAGTCAGGTTCATAGGTTCATAGGTTCATACTAGGCTATCTGCCTGAGGGCATTTACAAGCCTAGCCCATCGTTTTGTGGCTTACGCCACCCCTTTAGTATGGGGAACTATACCCATTATTTTGCTGTGCCTCTGTCGAGCAGTGACACTGAGGTAATCCCTGGGGTATATCTGCGATCTCCCATCCATTGGTCAAGATTTCTCTTGAACAAGGCCAGCGAGGTGCTCTGCCTCACATGTACCGGGATTTTGTTCCACAGCATAGGGAGTCTTTGGGTGATGAATCTATCCCTCCAGCACGTCCTATTAATAGCCGTGTCAAGGTTTAAGTCTCCCCCTTGTGGCTCTGATGGATCTGGATTTTTGAGGTGAAGCATATTCATCAAATCTGGGTTTGACATGGCCTTGTATGTTAGGCAAAGGTCACCTCTGAGCAAGCGGTGTTTACTGAATAGAGCTGGAGTTCTTTCAGTCGGGCAGCATAGGACAGATTTTGAGACCCTTTATCCTTTTGGTGAGGAACTTTTGTGGCCTCTCCAGCTGCTGCAAGTGTCGGGTCAGATACATTCCGAATGGGGCATTGTACTCAATCATTGGTCTGATGAGTGATGAGTAAAGGGAGACTATGACCTCCCTTGATCTAGATGAGAATCCCTTCATGATAAGGTGGGCAATGTAGAAGGTCTTCCTAACTACTTTAGCTACATGGGTGTCGAATGACAGACTACTATCAACCTGGGTCCCCAGGTCCCTGATAACTTCTTCTGTGCTCAGTGGATTGCCACCTATTTGGTAGCTAGGGGTAACCTTGTTTTTCCCGAAGGGTATGACTATGCATTTTTGGCATTTAACTTTAGGCCGTGACTCTGGCACCAGTTATCCGCTTCTGTGAGACCCTTCTGAAGGATATCTGTGTCAGATGTGTTTTCTACTATGGCCCAGTTTGCAGTCATCTGCAAACTTTGTCAGCCATAACCCTCCTGTGTTTGCTTGTACTTGAAAAGTAGATGCCAAACAAGAGTGGGCCCAGGACTGAGCCCTGTGGGACACCACTTGTGACAGGCTTTGAGTCTGACATGGCGCCAGCAACTCTGACCCTGTGGGTTCTGTCACTCAGCCAGTTTGCAACCCATCTTGTGATGTATGGGTTGACATTTAAGCTGATGAGTTTTTCAATGATACCCGAGTGGGGTATTGTATCGAAGGCCTTAGCCAGATCAAGGTAGGCTGTATGGACTGCCTTTCCCTCATCAATGGCTTTGGTGACTGTTTCGAAAAAGTCAACCAAGTTTAAAAGGCATGATCTGCCTTTGACAAAGCCAAACTGGGTTGGATCCAAAGTCTGCAAATTCCCTATGTCTTTATTTATGAGGTCCATTATGATCCTCTCCATGGCTTTGCAGATAAGGCTTGTCAAGCTAATGGGCCGGTAATTTCCAGGGTCGGTGGAGGCACCGCCTTTGTGGAGTGGTACCACAGTTGCAGTGCGCCACTCCAGAGGTAAGACTTTGATTAAACAGCTGTCCTAGCTGTGGGTTTAATTCCTCATTGAGTTCATGGAGCACACAGCCGGGGACACCATCAGGTCCCATGGATGCTGTGTTTTTTGCTTTGGAGAGAGCAGCTCTCACTTGGGAGCTGGAGATGTTTGGGGGGCTGCAATCGTTTGCTATAGATATCTCTCCTTTTGGGGAGGGTGAGAAGTTTGCACTGAACCTGTCAGCCAGTATGTTGGCAATGTCTGTAGGATCAGTAATCTTCATATCATTTTGAACTAGCTCTGAGCATATCTGGGAGTTTCCTCCCAGGTTTCTAACATAGCTAAAGAAGGCCTTATGATTGTCTTTTGAGTCTTTAGCTATTTTTCTCTCAAAATTTGCTTTGGAAGATTTTATGAGAGCTCTTAGTTTTTTACTTATAGTGATCAAGGGTGTCTTACCTTTTAAGGATTTTGCTCTATCTTGTAGTAGCTTCCTCCTTTTGTTGTAGAGTTTGTTTATGGCTGGGGTCCACCAGACTGGACGCTTGCCTTTGGTACAAAGAGTCTTTGTTTTGCTTGGGATTGCCTTATCCATGCAGTCCTGCAGGTGCTGGTAGAAGGCATTTGTAAGTGATTCAGTGGCTTGAGTACTGTTTTCCACTGCTCGTGGGCCTTAAAGGAGACCACACTATTCTTTAGAAGTGTGAAGTCGGCTTTTGAGAAGTTCTTTACTGTGGTCTTTTTTATTTCAGGTGGGGGCGGGATGAGGACCTCCAGCGAGATTAGTTTGTGGTCTGATCTCACCAGTGAGGGGTACACCTCCGGTGTTGAACATTGTGCTCCCATGTTCGTGATGATGAGATCAAGTATGTTATCTCCTCTTGTGGGGATGGTGACTAGTTGTTCCATGGCATTTGAGTTTATGAATTCCAGGAACTTTTGGGCTAGGGTGTTTGGGCTTGAGTAGTGTTCCCAGTCTATATTAGGGTAATTGAAGTCACCTAGTATGATGGTGTTTGGTGATACATTTATCCCTCTAGTGTTTTCAGGAAGGCCATGTGAGGTTCCTGAGTTTGTGAGGGTGGCCTGTAACATGCTACAATTTGCAGAGCAGTCTTGCCTATGGTTAATTGCACCTGGATGGTCTCCGATGCATCGTGCGTTGCCACCAGTCTTGAGGTGTGGGTGTCCTTGATGAATATGGATACCCCCTCCTTTCTTGGTATTGTCCGGATTTTGGGGCCGGAACGCATGATATGAGGTAAAACCTGATAGCGCTGGGGTGCTCTCAGGAGCCTTGAACCAGGTTTCTGTCACAGCACAGACATCGATGTTCTCCATACTGAGAAGGGCCTCGAGTGCGTGCATTTTGAGATTTAGACTTCTGGCATTGAGCAGCATTACCCTTAGTTTTTTCCTTTTTGTGTTCTAGGGTGGTAGGTTTAGAATTTGAGCCTTGCCTAAAAAGGCACTATGGGGTGGCAAGAGCCTTTGCCAATATCCGAATCCCAGGGTGACAGGTGCAAGCCATCCCTTGAAGCAGCGTGGCTTGTCCAGCATGTCATCCCAGGCAGACAGACACTGGATCCCCTTTGAATGACACCAGTGTTTAAGCCAATTGTTAAAGCTGATCATCTTATCTCTGTATTGTGGCATAATTCTTGGTGAAGGTAGGATACTGCTCAAGGTCAGGGTCATACCTGCCTGGTCTACATAATCAGAGAGCTCCTCAATGTCTCTTTTCATGTAGTCCAAGGAGGTACGTCTCAGGTCGTTTACACCAGCGTGGACAATGACTGAGTCATATTTGTACCTGCTGTTGAGAGACTTGAGTGCTTGCGTTATGTGGCAGATTCTAGCGCCCGACAGGCAGCTTACTGTGACCTTCTCCTTACTCAGTCTGGTGAGCGGGACGTCAGTGTGTCTGACTATGGAGTCACCAATGACTAGTGTGTCTGGCATTGTGTTTGGCCTTAAGGGCTGTGACTGTTTGACACTCTGACTGTGAGGTCTATGTGTTGCAGGTGTTGTGTTCTGAGGTGGTGGTTGTTTGGGTGTCTGCTTTGGTGGCCTCTGCTGTTTTGGTAGATTTTTGATCAGAGCCTCCGAGTATGTCTTTGGGTGCTAAGGCCTTTAAAACTTTCACACAAACAGAGAGAGGGAGGTTAAAGCCCTGAGAATGACAATACTTGGAAAATAATCATAATAACATTACTAAATAGCTACATCCCGGCATAAAAAGCATGCAATAAGGAGATGCAGGGAAGGAGTGACTACTGCAGTAGTGCTTATTCAAACCTCTTATGCTAAGTCTACTTAAGCAACTGTACTGTGTTTATTTGAATCACTGCTGCAGTAGCCTAACCTACATGGACTGATTACTACAGCTTAAAATGACTGGAAGGAGGAATGAGGGTCCAGAAGCCCTTGGAAGAAGGTCATAGCAAAGTCTGTCCTAGACCTGGAGGAGGAATCTAGTTTATAGCACTTTTTTTAGTGATTTGTACAAGTGTGCAGAGGACCAAGCTGCAGTTTCTGGAATACTTCTAGAATTCACCCCTTCCCAAAAGTAGAAGCCAAGTCCCTGGTAGAATGATCCTTCACCCTGCCTGGAATAGTTTTCTTATAGTGGCTATGAAAAAAGGTAATAACATCAGACAATCATTTGGAAATAGTCTGCTTTGATACAGGTTGTCTTTTTTTTCTTATCTTTACAAGATGTCAACAACTGATCAGAAGTCATGAACAATTTTCTTTTGTCAGTGTAGTACCTGAGGTATCTGTAGATGTCCAAGGTATGGAGCATCCTTTCTCACTCATGTTCAGATTCTTGGAAGAAGACAGGGAGATGGATAGCTTGGCTTAAGGTAATCTCAGATAACAATTTAAGCATAAAAGCATCAGTTCTTAAGGAAAACCTGTCTGAGTAAAATGAGATAGCACTGATGCTACATATGAGCTTGTAACTCAAATATACGTCTTGCACAGAAAAAAATGCCTGTTTTTGTTGGAGACCTGGCAGTAGTTGGTAAGTAATTAGTTAGTAAAAGTACATTTTTCCCCATGCAAAACTAAGTAAAATGCACTTTAATTACTTATCCTTCTCCCAAAAGTTAATGTAACACATTTTACATGAGAAAAAGTAATTAAAAATATATTTTAACAACTTTTTTACAACAAAAGTAAAAAAGCCATGCTCCCATTTAAAAATGAAAGTTGTATGACAGTCATTAAAAACACTTTTTCCAGCTTTAATATAATTATTTTGCAGAAAAAGTACAATTTCAGTCAGAAAAAGTAAAGTGGAAGTTTTTTCCCCCTGAAATGAACTCATCTACCTAGGAAAGGAATAGCATCCGTCTACAAGCAGCAGAGGAGTGCGCCATTCAGCAGGAGGAGAGCTCTGAAGGGCTTGGTGCGCAAACCTGAATTTTAGACAGCTCTGCTCAAGCCAGTAGTTTGGGTGCATGGAATGTGCCCTAAAGCTCTGAAGCTGGCTGGCTGTTATATCCTTTGCAGGACATAATCCATATAGCTTAGGCTGCTCCTGCAGTGATCAGTCTGAAGAACAACAATAGATCTGATGAAGAGATGACTGCTCTATGGATCTATGATCAGATTTACTCAGGGGTGATGACGTGGGGTGAGGTACAGGAGGGGGATACATTGGTAAGGACTGTTTCAAGGATATTAGAGACATCTGGGGATAGTTTTGCAATTTGCTCTTGTGCATTGGCATTAATAAAATCTAGGAATTGCTGAGCACATCCATGTTTTAGAGATGTAAATGTGCCAATCAAAGCTTGGGCAAATGAAGTCCCCCAGCAAAAAGGAATTTAATTTAATATTTAACCCCTCAGTGTTATAAAGCTAATTTCCATGATCTCTGGAGGACATTAATGGGGGTTCTGTAACTAGCAATGAGGTAATAGCTGAATTTTCTAAGAATTATTTGGATCTCTAGCGGTTCCAAGTTAGGGTCATGGTTATTTTGACATGAGGTCATGCAGCTTCTAACAAATACATATAGTCCCACACAGTTACTAAAGTGCCTGGAGGAATGATAGGTGCTAAAGCTTGGTGCAGGAGGACTGCTGTTACTGTACTGAAACCATGTCGCAGTAACTACTCAAATATGACTGGCTTCAAGTTGTAGGAAGGCCTCAGGTTCTGGCATCTTTATATTTAGACTTTTAGTGTTGAATGGTGCAGCCTTGATGTTTTCTGAATTTGAATTTGGGTTTCCTAAGCTGAAATGCCCAGTTCCACTCAGCTCTAAAACGGGACTACGGGGCTAATAAAAACATCAGAATGTATGCAGAAAATGTAGTAGGAGAGAAGTAAACCATGTCTGGTGAAAAAGTAAGCCTTACCTACTGTCTTATTCCAGACCAAGACATACTGGATCTTTTGGAATGACAACAACTTTTTAGCAAGCTGTTAAAGCCATTTATCTTGTCTTGACATCCTGGCATTATTGTTGGTGAAAGCAAGATACTACTTGAGAACAATGTCTTTCCTGCCTGTAATACATGATTATTAGTTCCAGGATGCCTCTGTCACAGCAAGAGGTTCTCTGGTTTGATTCTTGGCTGGGGTGCCTTCTGTGCGGATTCTGCATGTCCTTCCTGTGGTCGCGTGGGTTTCCTCCGGGTGCTCCAGTTTCCTCCCACATCCAAAAGACATGCTGTAGGTGGATTGGACACTCTAAATTGGCCCTCGGCATGAGTGCGTGCATGTGTGTGTCTTCTGTGAAAGGTTGGGCACTGGGCTGGCAACTCGACACCATAAAACTCAACTGCCAATCATGAGCAGGCAGGTGATCCGCTGTGGCGACCCCTAACCGGGAAAAGCCGAAAGAAGAAGAAGAAGTTACAGGATGCCTCTATTTGCGAGTGCAGCTCCTTAACTCTTTCACACCCCATGGACAACCATTTGGTAATATTCATATCTGTCTGATTTAAGGACCATAGCGATCTTGCAACATCATGGGTCATGGCATCAGACAAGCAGCATTGTGACATTGTTGACCGGTCTGCTTAATGAGAAATCTGTATACCTAACTGTAGAGTCACCTATGGTTAAATCAATTCCCTGTGTCGAAGCAGACTTAGTGGGCCTTACGGACATCAACATCCTTTCCCGGCGATTCTTGGGTGAGCAGACTTAGTGGGCTTTATGGGCAAAACCACGAAAAGCAAGCAATGTCCCAACCAAACTCCACAGAAAACAAGTACCGGAGACTGGATAGCAAGCACCTTTAGTTTTAATACAACCACAAGTACATTAAAAACATATGAACGCCTTCTACAAAATATGCGTTTTCGTCACAAATGGACTTCATCAGATGAATTCATCTGATGAAGTCCATTTGTGACGAAAACGCATATTTTGTAGAAGGCGTTCATATGTTTTTTGTTTTGTGCTTGGCGTACTTGTGGTTGTATTAAAACTAAAGGTGCTTGCTATCCAGTCTCCGGTACTTGTTTTCTGTGGGCTTTATGGGCATCTACATCCTTTCCCGGTGATTCTTGGGTGAGCAGACTTAGTGGGCCTTATAGGCATAGACGTCCTTTCCCGGTGATTCTTGAGTGAGCAGACTTAGTGGGCCTTATGGGCATAGACATCCTTTCCTGGTGATTCTTGGGAGAGCTGTGCAGATGGGAAGTATGTGTGAACAGAAAGACAGAGTGTCGCCTGTTGTGTTGAAGGATGGGATGCTTTAGAGTGGTTCTAGGTGTCTTTGACAATTTTTCCTTTACTGCATCTGCATAAATTATGCTCCTGGTGGTATATAGCGATTGGCATGGTATTGTGGACTTGTGATGCTAATTGAGAGTTGGCAGACTCAAGATGTCTGTCTCCATATTTCTTAAATATTTACATGTCTTGCAGGTTGTATGATTAGTTAATACAAAACAGAGAGGGCATTTGTGACACTGCCTTAGAATCCCTAATGCAATCTGACTGAGCACTGATAGGGTGACATCGGACTGTTGAGTCATGTTGTCAGAGGTCTGAGGACTAGTGCTGGTCATACGTCTCATGAGTTGGAGGGATACTATTATAGAGGACCCTGAAAGTTTACAGGTAAATTATTTAGGGTGATACTCTCAGGTACATTAGAAGGTAGCTAATCTAGAAGCATGATTATATTGTATGAAGGTACATTATACAAAGGAGAGATCATTTCACACAGCTGCTTTGTAGAGTTGCAACTTCTAGAACTATACAGACTACTTGCTCCTACTATTAAAAAAAATACTTGTTCACATTGTAGAGCAGTTAGGCACCAAACACTAACATTTCTTTAAACCACATAATGAACACTAGGCACTAACACTGAATGGCTAGCATGTTAGGTGCTAAACATAACAGCCAGGGCTATTTACCCCAGAAAGGTCACTAATCCTTAGGACAGTACTGTTACCTTTATACAGATAATTTGCAGAGTCACTGGTGTTTGCTCTGCCCAGAATAGTTGGTCATACCACAGAGCGGCCATTCGTCACTGAGCACATTAGTTGTGCCCTCTAAAAGCAGAGGGCACAACTAATGTGCTCAGTGACCAATGAGCGCATTAGTTGTGCCCTCTAAAAGCAGAGTGGCCACTAAGCAGCAACACTGAAGAAGACAGAAGTGTACCCACCAGACCAATTTGTATGCACTAGTCCCTAAATAATAGTCAACTGAAAGGCACTACATTAGACATTAGGAAGATTACAGAAACATTTCACTTTCAGAGCAGTGCTTCAAAAAGTGTGACAGAAATTAAATAAGGTCAGACAAATATGAGACACAACAGTGATTGACCTATCGGCTACTACCTGACTGTTACTAGTGCTGGTGTCACTGCAGTACCGCACAACAAGGAATTAATGTCAATATCGGCTACTACCTGACTGTTACTAGTGCTGGTGTCACTGCAGTACCGCACAACAAGGAATTAATGTCAATATCGGCTACTACCTGACTGTTACTAGTGCTGGTGTCACTGCAGTACCGCACAACAAGGAATTAATGTCAATATCGGCTACTACCTGACTGTTACTAGTGCTGGTGTCACTGCAGTACCGCACAACAAGGAATTAATGTCAATATCGGCTACTACCTGACTGTTACTAGTGCTGGTGTCACTGCAGTACCGCACAACAAGGAATTAATGTCAATATCGGCTACTACCTGACTGTTACTAGTGCTGGTGTCACTGCAGTACCGCACAACAAGGAATTAATGTCAATATCGGCTACTACCTGACTGTTACTAGTGCTGGTGTCACTGCAGTACCGCACAACAAGGAATTAATGTCAATATCGGCTACTACCTGACTGTTACTAGTGCTGGTGTCACTGCAGTACCGCACAACAAGGAATTAATGTCAATATCGGCTACTACCTGACTGTTACTAGTGCTGGTGTCACTGCAGTACCGCACAACAAGGAATTAATGTCAATATCGGCTACTACCTGACTGTTACTAGTGCTGGTGTCACTGCAGTACTGCACAACAAGGAATTAATGTCAATATCGGCTACTACCTGACTGTTACTAGTGCTGGTGTCACTGTAGTACCGCAGAACAAGGAATTAATGTCAATATCGGCTACTACCTGACTGTTACTAGTGCTGGTGTCACTGCAGTACCGCACAACAAGGAATTAATGTCAATATCGGCTACTACCTGACTGTTACTAGTGCTGGTGTCACTGCAGTACCGCACAACAAGGAATTAATGTCAATATCGGCTACTACCTGACTGTTACTAGTGCTGGTGTCACTGCAGTACCGCACAACAAGGAATTAATGTCAATATCGGCTACTACCTGACCGTTACTAGTGCTGGTGTCACTGCAGTACCGCACAACAAGGAATTAATGTCAATATCGGCTACTACCTGACCGTTACTAGTGCTGGTGTCACTGCAGTACCGCACAACAAGGAATTAATGTCAATATCGGCTACTACCTGACCGTTACTAGTGCTGGTGTCACTGCAGTACCGCACAACAAGGAATTAATGTCAATATCGGCTACTACCTGACCGTTACTAGTGCTGGTGTCACTGCAGTACCGCACAACAAGGAATTAATGTCAATATCGGCTACTACCTGACCGTTACTAGTGCTGGTGTCACTGCAGTACCGCACAACAAGGAATTAATGTCAATATCAGCTACTACCTGACCGTTACTAGTGCTGGTGTCACTGCAGTACCGCACAACAAGGAATTAATGTCAATATCGGCTACTACCTGACCGTTACTAGTGCTGGTGTCACTGCAGTACCGCACAACAAGGAATTAATGTCAATATCGGCTACTACCTGACTGTTACTAGTGCTGGTGTCACTGCAGTACCGCACAACAAGGAATTAATGTCAATATCAGCTACTACACTGTTACTAGTGCTGGTGTCACTGCAGTACCGCACAACAAGGAATTAATGTCAATATCGGCTACTACCTGACTGTTACTAGAGCTGGTGTCACTGCAGTACCGCACAACAAGGAATTAATGTCAATATCGGCTACTACCTGACTGTTACTAGAGCTGGTGTCACTGCAGTACCGCACAACAAGGAATTAATGTCAATATCGGCTACTACCTGACTGTTACTAGTGCTGGTGTCACTGCAGTACCGCACAACAAGGAATTAATGTCAATATCGGCTACTACCTGACTGTTACTAGTGCTGGTGTCACTGCAGTACCGCACAACAAGGAATTAATGTCAATATCGGCTACTACCTGACTGTTACTAGTGCTGGTGTCACTGCAGTACCGCACAACAAGGAATTAATGTCAATATCGGCTACTACCTGACTGTTACTAGTGCTGGTGTCACTGCAGTACCGCACAACAAGGAATTAATGTCAATATCGGCTACTACCTGACTGTTACTAGTGCTGGTGTCACTGCAGTACCGCACAACAAGGAATTAATGTCAATATCGGCTACTACCTGACTGTTACTAGTGCTGGTGTCACTGCAGTACCGCACAACAAGGAATTAATGTCAATTTCGGCTACTACCTGACTGTTACTAGTGCTGGTGTCACTGCAGTACCGCACAACAAGGAATTAATGTCAATTTCGGCTACTACCTGACTGTTACTAGTGCTGGTGTCACTGCAGTACCGCACAACAAGGAATTAATGTCAGTATCGGCTACTACCTGACGGTTACTAGTGCTGGTGTCACTGCAGTACCGCACAACAAGGAATTAATGTCAATATCTGCTACTACCTGACTGTTACTAGTGCTGGTGTCACTGCAGTACCGCACAACAAGGAATTAATGTCAATATCAGCTACTACCTGACTGTTACTAGTGCTGGTGTCACTGCAGTACCGCACAACAAGGAATTAATGTCAATATCGGCTACTACCTGACTGTTACTAGTGCTGGTGTCACTGCAGTACCGCACAACAAGGAATTAATGTCAATATCGGCTACTACCTGACTGTTACTAGTGCTGGTGTCACTGCAGTACAGCACAACAAGGAATTAATGTCAATATCGGCTACTACCTGACTGTTACTAGTGCTGGTGTCACTGCAGTACCACACAACAAGGAATTAATGTCAATATCGGCTACTACCTGACTGTTACTAGTGCTGGTGTCACTGCAGTACCGCACATCAAGGAATTAATGTCAATATCGGCTACTACATGACTGTTACTAGTGCTGGTGTCACTGCAATACCGCACAACAAGGAATTAATGTCAGTTTGATCCTTTTCTCATCAGAGGCAACATTGTAGCACCAGAGTCTCAACCTGGTTCCTGAGGAATGGACTGCTGGTTCTTTGGTGATCAGCAGTCTCATCCCAGATGTTCTAAGGGTCTGTAGGCTTGTTGCAGCCACCCCCTGGTTGACTTTTTGACACAGCTCAACAGAACACCAAGTTGCATAACTAGTACAAAATTGAAATTGAAATTTACTGAATCAGCAAATGGACCAATCACTGAAGTCCCAAACTCACTGTTCAATCAGAGACAAATAGGAATCAATGTCCATCTCTCTCTAAGACCAAAGCAATAGCACTAATCCCAAAATGGATGCTAAGAAGCATTTTGTAGGCTTTCTGGTAATTGGTAGTCTATAGGAAGACTATGAAGCAATATCTCTTTACTCCTTCTCCCATCAGAAGCTAAACAGAAGCACTTACTCCAACATGGGTCCTGAGAAGCAGTTCACATGATCTTCCAGATGTTGCAGATATTAAAATTAACTGCTACACAAGGAGGAGCCAGGCATCTGTACACCAAATTCGAAATACTTGGTTTGGACATTTTGTATGGATTTTCGAATTTGGTGTGCAGATCCCTGGCTCCTCCTTGTGTAGCAGTTGGTTTTGTCTTTTTTATCGTTGAGCTGATATTAAAATTAATCTGGAAAAAAGAGGGTTAGTGCTTTATTTATAGTGGTGTGCTTTTACTGGGTAGGAAGATATGAAAGAGGGGTTAACCCAGATTGTATCTGTCTAATGGAAGGACCTTCCCAAAAAGATCTAGTGCTCACCAGTATGAGCAGATAAGATGAGAATGGAAGGAGCTTCTAAAGCCAAATTTCATTGGCCAAATCAAGAAAAACTGGGTTTAAAACCACAACAAGGCCGGGGTGTGTGGATGTAGACAAATGCAAAGAAGCAGTCACAGAGCATAGGCAGCTCCCAAAGCTAAAACCTAAACATGCTACTACCATGGATCATCCAGATTTAATCCCTTTGCAGTAGGAGAATTCAACACAAATCTGATCCTAAACAGAACTTTTAAAACTGAAAAAAAAAAACTAGAAAATAAAATAATACTAGGCAGTACTGGTAAGAGGTTCTCTGGTTCATGTGTCGGCTGGGGTGCCTTCTGTGCAGTCTGCATGTCCTCCCTACATTCTCCTGGGTCCCCTCTGGTGTGCTCCGGTTTCTTCCCACATTTCAAAGACATGCATCTGGAGTGTTTCTGCCCGGGCCTCCACTGAAAATGGGCTCTGTCCCAGTTAGACTTTCCCAGTAAAGAAATGTCAAATAAAATAAATAAAAAAAATAACAAATTTAAAGTAAAACAAACTGCTAAAAACAAGAGCAAAAGACAAGAAACAATGCAAGTGTTGTTGTGTCTTTCAGCTTTTCCCGGTTAGGGGTCGCCAGAGCGGAACTCCAGTCTGCTAATGATTGGCAGTAGATTTTTACGTGCCGAGTTGCCAGCTCTGACGCACAACCTTCAATGAAGGTACGCCCATTCACGCATGTCTCCACACAGATGACGCTTTAGCTGAGAATCGAACAGGACAATGTCTTACTGTGAGGCGACAACGCTGCCGCAGCACCACCAATGCAAGTGTACAATCTGTAAATAAAGAAATTGAAAATACTTACACAGTACTGGCAGGAAAGTTAAGAACCAATCACCAATAAGTTTAAAGGTCTCCAGTAAAAATCTGTACATGTATAGTATTTCTAACTAAAGTACTCTTTAAGTCATTCCCTCCTGTGCAGCTCTTTTGAATGTGTACCTTTAACTCCCAGTTGGTGTGGCTTGAGTCTTTAAAAACTGAAGTTATCACCTTACAGTTCTAATACTCATTGACAGAGGTCAAATATCAATACAATTATGTTTGACTTCGTGTATGCTTCAAGATAAAATATTCTGATACCTTGTATATACTATGGCTTTGGAATTATTAATGCAAATATGACCAAGCAATATGTGACGCCTAAAGGCGCACTAGGATGTACAGTAACTGCAGAAGCACCTGGAGGCGCACTCGGCTGTAATGAACAATTCCTTTGAGAATGAAGTATTTGTCTACAGAAGATACAGAAGATAAACGGCAATCTACAGATTAAGCCCTTAAGGAAAGAGAGCCCTTGTGTGTTATCTATGTGATATGAATGACATAAAGCTCTGTAAAGTACATATTTTCAGGTAAGAATTACACCCAGCACCACAAACACGTGTTCAGTCTTGGACCTGAAATGCATTGATTTATCTTGGCACACCCAGAAACAATTTGTTCTACATTCATCTGATATAGTGTACTGTTGCTACAGGTTCCTTAAGTACTGGAGGGAAGGATAGAGAATAAAGTTATCGAATATAATCTAAATGCTTTCCGGCCGCCATTTTTTGTTATCCTATTTCCTCCTTTACTAAAACTTAGTCACTGTCCTGGGGTTGTAAACACTAGTCTTCCTAATCTTGCTAACTACCCCAGTTCATTTTAACCAGATTTCTTGTTAACAGTTGCCTTTGCATTGCCCTTCTGTATACTATTATCTTGTCTCTCTACCTATTTTCTAAATACTGTTACAGTCTCTCTATCTTACTTGTTCTGTTTATCAGGACAATGAGGTGAATACAGTATATACTGGCTTATTCTAGAGTATGATAGAGACACAGCTAGATAACACTGAAATAATATCAAGCTAAATGTAGATGAGTAAAAACATTTATACATACATCATTTTCCTTCTAAATAGAGTTCATTTACGTCTACCCCAAACCGATGGCATACTTTTTGCCCCATGCCTGTTGATCTAACAGCCTCCCTCAGCTAGACATGAGACCATTTTTTTTTCTTCTGTGCAGTGAGAGCTCAGAATTATTGAGGTAAGAGCTGTCTGTTGAGGTCATCATTCAGGAAACCTTAAGGGTTGCTTGCATCCTGTGAAGACATTTGGATAGCCTAGCCCCCCCCCAGCCTTTCGGTGAGGAGGAAAAAGCTACCCATAACCTTGTGTTGCCCTTTATGATGTATTCTCTATTTGAAGTATAAGTATACTCCTGTTTTATAGCTCATTAGTTTTTAATTTTGTATCTCCCAGTTTCTTCTGGGTTTATGAACCATGCTCTAATTATTTGAAGAGTTCACTCCTGTTTTGCAGTAATTTGTTGACCATGTCTATGACATATCACTCAGTCTGTAGAAACCTTGCTCACAGTGGCAAGATAGACCTCCACATCTTGTTTGAGAAACAATTGCCTTTCAAAATGGATAAGCATGTTATCGAGTGAGCTTCCTGTTTTAAAATTAAGCAGAAGCAATTTGTCATTGCTTTTGGACACACTAGTTTCCTTCATTCCTGCATGGTGCACTGGTGAATTGGTATTTTAAATAGTTGTACTTTACACATTCTTGTTTATTTTTACACAGCTGTTAATTAAGTTCAGTTTCCTAGCTTGTATTCATATTATATTAATGACAATTGATAAACTATTGTCATACCTATAGCTAGCTATGTTCAATATTTTTGCATTACCTGTGGAATTACCTACCTTCTGAGATTATGTTTGTGAATTTGTTCTGTTTTATTTTTTTATCAGTTTCTCTACCCGGCTGCAAATGGTCTTTTGTGATCAGTGTATTACCTCAGTAAACAAACTAAATAAATAAATAAGCATTTACGAAGTTACCAATTTTAATTTTAGCCTTTCACACTTCTCATACAAATCTATCTCATCTCTGTCACTAATACTTTAGCACCTTTCCTAGATTTGAACTTGGTATACTAATACTATTTTTTTATTTCCCTTACTTGGATGGCATTCCTTATTTTACATTTTCAGTTCTTACACTTACATTTTCATTTTTTTAGTTATTGTCACCTTTGTGTGGCTGTGTGAGGTGTAGCCTACTGATAGGGCTCTCAAAAGCAGGAAGTCCTGATCACAAAACAGAAGCACCTAATCAAGGTTGCCCACCCACCATTTACAACTATCTTTCTCATTATATTTACCTGACTATGTAAAGGAAGGATTGGGGATCTTTATTACCTATAAATAAGTTTAAGATTTATGTGACAATTTGCGTAAATGGATCGTGACTGATATGCACATAATCACAAGCATATTTTGCTTGGATCAGTATATATATATATATATATATATATATACATGCAATAGTTTCTCAACAGATAGTAATGTAATGTATATTATCTGATAGCTTTACAGCTTTACATTTTTTAAATATTTACCCACAATTGTTTTGTTTTTTTTGTTTTTACTGTAACTGTTGGTCCCAAACTTCAGTTAACCCTAAAATACTTTAATAATAGTTAAAACTAAATAATATGTTGTCTACAATATTTAAATATTTGCAAAGGTAGACCAACACTTGACTCGATTAAAACTCAAAATATTGCAAGCATTAACTTTAAATCCATTGATGAGTATGTGCCTTCTGCTAAACACCAAATCTCTTAAATTAACTAGCAAATTAATGGCTTTTAGGTCTTTTACTAAAGACTTTGGCATTCTTTTACAGTTCTAACAAATAGTCATTGACATAGGTCAAATATTAATTCAGTTCAGTGTGCCATTGTATAAGCTTTAAGATTAAATCTTTTAAAACCTTGTACATAACATGTTTTTGGAATTATTGATGCAAATATAAACAAGCAATATTTGACGCCTAGAGGTGTCAGTAGGAGGTAACTGCAGATGCACCTGGAGGCGTCACTTGGATGTAATGAGTTAAAGCACATCAGGTAAGAGCATTTATTCTTATTAACAAAGAAAGATTTCGTGACATTATATTTCAGACTGTTTTTTCAATGGAAAATTTTCTTGGAGAATATGAAAAAAAGAAAGACTGTAATCCATGAAATCTTTATGTAATAAAAACATTTAACAGAGAAACAAAAAAAGAAAATGAATGCACAATTTTGAACAGAGATAGACAGAGACACTTTGAAAGGACATTTGAAAACTTTATGTGAAGAAGTACTGGACATTGCAAAGGTTTATGACAAAAGAGGTTTAAAAACTGGTGGCCGAGACTGTAATATTGTGCTTGAAATAGTGAAAAAATTGTACATATACTAAACTTAATAAATGTGGACAGGAATAGGGTTGTTGTAAAATACTTGGGACAACCCAAACATTTTTTTTGTGTAAATGTAGGACAGTTGATAAGTAATTGTGACAAAAGGAAATGCGTCCTGAAGTACAGGGTTTGATTCCCTCGATCTGTGCTTGTTTTCTATGTGACTCTGCCAAGTTACTTCACCAGATGGTAGTCCTGGGCTGAGCTGGGAAAGGGACACCTGTGTCCAGTGGGCCATCTGAGGCTGTTAGCTTAGGTGTTACACATTCACTATAAGCTATTTGAATATGAACCCCAGAACATTTCTTGTAGTTTAGTGGATTGTCAGATGCATTTTCATTAAATATGGGTTTTAAGAGAAGAGAAGTTTACTGTTTTTAATTCTATTTTCAATGCGAGAGTGCTTTGTTTTGTTTCAAATTGGCTTTTATTTTTTTCTGTAAAATTTGAAATAAAAGTTTTAAATTAAATCTAAATCTCCATGATAATTGTACAAGTAAAAAGGAAAAGAGGATGTTTGCACTGCCTTGTTTGAGCCGTGCTTATGGTAACTGGGGACAGCTAGCCAGGGAATGGGATACTGGGATGGCTGGTGAGGACATGATTTATTACCTTGCATAGGGCTTCATTTGTCCATGATCTGGCTCTGTTGATTCTGAAGGTATATGCAACAACAGTACCGCAACAAGATGGCATTATTAGCCAATCAAGTAAGTCAAACCTGTACTGAATGATGTCAGACGGAAACGCAATTCTTGATGACATAGAAGACATATGGAGGTCAAAATGAGAGGTAGATGTCCTGCAAGCATACCCCCAAAATAGTATGTTGTATGTTATAATGTTACTAATTTTTTGTATAAATTGTGGGTTATTGATCAGAAGCTGCTGCAGTATTTACATTGCCTATTATTATTTTGCTTTATTCCTTGTATTAAACAATAAATTAAATCAACACTAGGCTTGGATTGTGTAATACAGTATAAACATGTTGCATTTTAGTAATATGTTTTGGCACTACCTTCTTTTCTATCTGCATCAACTGCAAGGTGGACGACGTGTCAGATCACACAGTCTGCATTATTTAGAGAACCGTCTGGTCTTCAGCATCACTTATGCAGTTACTGAGATACTTTCTTCTCTATAAGATTGGATTGTAAAGGATTTCTGCATTTAGTTAATAACTGTTATTCAGGCAGTTAGCACAGAGGACTAAAGGTGCAGGGTTTGATTCTTTCTACTGTAATTTACCTTCTGTGTGGGGAGGGTGGCCTAATGGTTAAGGTGTTTGTCTTACAAACACAAGGTGCAGGGTTTGAGTCTCACAAAGGATAATTGGCTAGGCTTAAAATGGCTCACAAGGGCAGTTAGCTTAGTACTAATCTATGAACCTATGAATCAAGCAAACCACTTAACCAGACAGTACTTTGGAGCAGCTGAGAATTTGGGATTGGCTCCTTAAGTCATTATAGCAGGGTGACACCTCCAGGTGTTTCTGCAGTTACATTCTACTGACACCTCTAGGTATCAAATATTGCTTGCTCGTGTTTGTATTAATAATTCCAAATCCATGCTACATATAAAGTATTGAAAGATTTTAACTTAAAAGCTTACAAAATGGCAAACACAATTGTATTGATATTTGACTTCTGTCTAGTTCAGGTAAAGATGTTATTCATATAATATTTATATTGCCATAAGTTTCATGTTTCTTCTAAATGTCTCAACAACCAAGTAGCACAGACAGAACTAATTTGCCTCATGTGAAAGCCCTCACCTGGGTGAACAAAATGTTGCTGAGTGTATGTGTGTAGCTTGAGTGGTTACTGAAATATTGTAAGTTATTTACAAAATGTTACAAAATTAATAGTGGGTTTACTGTGACTTATGAAACTTAGCTTAAGACGTAGAACCTTAAAATACTACTACTATAAAACTGTTTGTTATGAAGAGTTTGCCATTTATGCAAGCAATAATGCCTGACAGGGTGTGAGTGGCGTTGGGCCTCTACACCCCTGGAAGGGCATTAATTACACATTAACGTACACCCTGGAGGGCATTATTGAGCTTAGAGAATGGCCTTGCTGTAAAATTGTAGTGTTTTACTTGCTTATTTATTTTTTAAGTACTATATTATTTTTTTACATATTTTTAATGTAAAATAGTTCCTCCGCCTAATGTTTGTTGTAGTATATTCTAATGGTGTTGGAGGAAGCATTTTACACCAAAAATACATAAAATAAATAATATAGTGCTTAAAAACTAAATAAGTAAGTAAAACACAATTTTACAAAGACCCCATTCTCTGACTCATACACACACACACAGTCTCTTATACATTCAGTCACACAACATCACTCTCACTGTTGATCTGTTACACACACAGTCTCCACTGCTTTCATACAGGCATTCAGTCACACAACATCACTCTCACTATCGATCTGTTACACACACAGTCTCCACTGCTTTCACACAGGCATTCAGTCACACAACATCACTCTCACTGTCGATCTGTTACACACGCAGTCTCCACTGCTTTCATACAGGCATTCAGTCATACATCACTCTCACTGTCGATCTGTTACACACACAGTCTCCACTGCTTTCATACAGGCATTCAGTCACACAACATCACTCTCACTGTCAATCTGTTACACACACAGTCTCCACTGCTTTCATACAGGCATTCAGTCACACAACATCACTCTCACTGTTTATCTGTTACACACACAGCCCCCACTGCTTTCATACAGGCATTCAGTCACACATCACTCTCACTGTTTATCTGTTACACACACAGTCTCCACTGCTTTCATGCAGGCATTCAGTCACACATCACTCTCACTGTTTATCTGTTACACACACAGTCTCCACTGCTTTCATACAGGCATTCAGTCACACAACATCACTCTCACTGTCGATCTGTTACACATACAGTCTCCTCTGCATTTATACACACATTCAGTGACACACGATCGCTCTCACTTTCTCTCCAACGCTCTTGATCTCACATATCCACACACACACACACACACACACACACACACACACACACACACACACACACACACACACACACACACACACACACAGAGTCTCTCTCTCTCTCTCTCTCTCTCTCTCTCTTTTTTTTACATTTTATGTTAGCTAAACAGCAGAACCTCTGCTTAACGAGTGCAAAATAACGGTGGCCGTTATTTTTTTCCAGTCTGAGCTCCACGGCATCTTGATATGCTGCCGTGAAGTGGTGGACTCATTTTTCACCAGGCATTACTTGTACATTAATGCCCTGCTGGAGAACGTTCATTCTCCAATCAGGGTACTGATGGACAGGCTGCCCATTTGCTAAACTTCTTTAGTAACCCCTATGGTTCCATAGATATGAACGTTTGTTTGAAATGTGAGGACATAATTAGATTTTATCAATAAGCTTAGACTCAACCCACTGGTAGTTACAGTGCAAACTTCCACAGCGCCATTGGAGGGAATGAGTTAATGGTCTCCAGAACTGCATTGCCTAGTAACTATGTACCTGTTGTCATTGTTTGCCAGCTATTTCCCTATTGCATAACTGATCTAGTTCAGGAAATGTTATGGCAATATCACCAGTACACCAATTGTAATGTAATCTATGCAATTTATTCTTCAAGGGCAGCAGGAACTGCTTTTGTAGATGAAGCACTGAAATGTAAAGTTGTTTGCCAGCAGCAACCTTTGCATTAGTAATAGTTCTCCTTAATGTGGAATTATTCAGATAACGTTTACTTCTGTACAGACTGTGCATATTGACTTAGCATAAGTTATCAGGTGGTTAATATTTCTAATGCTCTCATAAATACTATTCTATTTAAACTGTGCTACCCATGGCTGAATCTTACGGTCTGACGATAGTAGTCTTAATACAGTTTCATGTAGTTCATCCAAAGCTACCAATAAAGTACTTGAACCCTGGAATTCAATAAACTCTGTGCAGTAATAGTGCTATTCCTGCATGGAGTGGTTCATGTCCATGTAGCCACAGCAGCAGACCTTGCATATTCATGAAGGCGCACTGCTGTTTAAGCTACACGGACACGAACCATGAATTAGTGCAGGGGGGTGTCTAGTAGTACACTGACCACGAACATGTCCCCTACACTCAGAAAGTGCCGTATGTCACTTTCCAAACCTGATCTGGCATAATATTAGTGAATTTCTCTAATATTATGCCAGTATTTCAGTGTCCGTGGATATTGAAATTAAATAAATGAATTTCAGTGTCTGCAGACACAGAAATACATACAGGAGCAGGAAACCAATGCAGGGAGTGTGTGACAGGTTCTGTGACACACACCCTGCATTGTAAAAGTGCCTGATGACACCTCGTAACCTGCTAAAGTAGGAAATGTGGACAAAGGCACAAACAGTGGGGGAAAAGCCCTAAAAAGGGACACATCTGAAATATTGCCTTCACCAACTTAGAAAGTTGATAGAAAACAGGATATGTATTAGCAGGAATCTCTGAAGGATAGAAACCTGAAAGCCAAATGAAAGCCATTATTTCCTGACTGCAGTCCTCAATGACTTGTCAGAACACCGCAGTACTCACTATCTAACATAAATCCTGACTGCAGTCCTCAGTGACTTGTCAGAACACCACAATACTCACTATCTAATTTTAAGCATTTTTTCTCTGTTTATTTGCTAAGTTTTTCTGCATAGTTGCCTAGTTTGAGCATTGTCTGGCTTGTTAAACTTGATTTCTGCATTAGTAACTGTATTTAGAGCACAACCAAAAGCTGTTTGCTGAATTTCCTGTTTGCACTTAATTTTAAATTGTTTTTTTCTTAAAACTTGCATATTTTCTGTCCTTGACCTAGCACTCTTGTGTGGGGTCATTTACTGCACTGTTATAACTTGATATTACTTGTGAACCTCTGCTATCTCTGAAAAAACAAAAACAAAAAAAAAATCTTGCTTTTTTTCCCACTTTTCTGAGATTTAAAAAAGTTCAGTTACAGGCTTGCTGTTCTTGAACTGTTTGTAAGTTTCTGTGAGGCCATTTTTGCTTGGGCTAAAGGAAAGTCTCTCTGTTGATCAGTGGCAGTGAAAAACATTGAGCAGCTTCCCTGCCCCCCGTGGGAGTGGTTACTGACTTGAAACTGTAGTTTTATTGGCCGTATTGGGTCAATTCCTGGCTCTTTCCAGCCCCTGCTATCAAGCACGCGCGGAGTTGCCACTAGAGCAGCGTTGGGCAGCGCTGGTTTAACAAGGTTAAATTTTTTCTGGCTTCATAAAGTCTGTTCTTCATTTTTTCCCTTAGAACTGCTACAGTATATCCCTTAACTAAAAGGCGCAGCACTTGTTCCTAAAAAGCTTTTTTTTTTTTTTTCTCCAAAAAAAAAAAAAAAGCTCAGCACTTGTCTTAAAAGCATCTTCTTTTCAGGCTTAGCACTTCTGTATTATACAAAGTCCCTCACTAGTGAACCCCCCCCAGGAGTACCCACTTCCTTACTAAGTCCTCTCTTATTTAGTTACACCCCTAACTTCTTAATTTCTCTAGCATGTCGAAGGGCCAGATGCTGGCGTCCTCTCCTGTCCAGTTGGTGAATCTGGGAATATTGAGGCAATGTTACAATTGCCTCATGTACACAGACAACCCTCTCCTCCTCCCACATAACACAAATACTTGCGAGAGATGCAGCTATTTAGCCAAACTGGAGGCTGAGCTCTCTCAACTCAGGACTGGCAAGACCAGACAGGAGGAGAAGGCAACTAAACACACCACAAAACCAGTCTCACATAAAGCTATCACAACAATGAATCAAACACATAAACACACAAAGACATACTCGGAGGCTCTGAGCAAATATTTACCTAAACAGCAGAGGCCTCCAAAGCAGACACCCAAGCAACCGCCACCTCATGACACACCACAGGCAACACATAAACCACAAAATCAGTGTGCAAAGCAGTCACAGCCCTTAAGGCCAAATACAACACCAAACATACTTGTCATAGGTGACTCCATAGTCAGACACACTGACGTCCCACTCACCAGGCTGAACAAGGAGAGGGTCACAGTAAGCTGCCTATCGGGTGCTAGAATCCGCCACATAACACAAGCACTCGGGTCACTCCACAGCAAGTACAAATATGACACAGTCATTGTCCATGCTGGTGTGAATGACCTGAGATGTACCTCCCTGGACTACATGAAAAGAGACATAGAGGAGCTCTCTGATTATGTAGCCCAGGCAGGTATGACCCTGACCCTGAGCAGCATCCTTCCTTCACCAAGAATGATGCCACAACATAGAGACAAGATGATCAGCTTTAACAATTGGCTTAATTTCTGGTGTCATTCAAAGGGGATCCAGTGTCTGTCTGCCTGGGATGACATGCTTGACAAGCCACGCTGCTGCAAGGGATGGCTTGCACCTGTCACCCCTGGGATTCCGGATATTGGCTAAGGCTCTTGCCACCCCCATAGTGCCTTTTTTAGGCAAGGCTCAAATTCTAAACCTACCACCCTAGAAAACAAAAATGGGAAGAAACTAAGGGTAATGCTGCTCAATGCCAGAAGTCTAAATCTCAAAATGCACGCACTCGAGGCCCTTCTCAGTATGGAGAACATCGATGTCTGTGCTGTGACTGAAACCTGGTTCAAGTCTCCTGAGAGCACCTCGGCACTATCAGGTTTTACCTCATATCATGCATTCCAGCTCCAAAACCCGGACCACACCACAAAAGGAGGGGGTGTATCCATATTAATCAAGGATACCCACACCTCCAGGTTGGTGGCAACGAACAAAGCATCGGAAACCATCCAGGTGCAATTAACCATAGGCAAAACTGCTCTACAATTTGTAGCATGCTACAGGCCACCCTCTCAAACTCAGGAACCCCACACAGCCTTCCTGAAGACACTGGAGGGTATAAATGTATCTCCAAACACCATTATATTGGGTGACTTCAACTACCCGAATATAGACTGGGAACATTACTCAAGCCCAAACTTTCTAGCCCAAAGGTTCCTAGAGTTCATAAATTCAAATGCCATGGAACAACTAGTCACCATTCCCACAAGAGGAGAAAATATACTAGATCTCATCATCACAAACATGGGGACAAAATGCTCCACACCGGAAGTATATCCCTCATTGGTGAGATCAGATCATAAACTAATCTCACTGGATATCCACATCCCGCCCCACCCCAAACAAAAAAGACCACAGTGAAGAACTTCTCTAAAGCAAACTTCACACTACTCAAGACTGGTGTGGTATCCTTCAAGGCCCCTGAGCCAGTGTAAACCACAACCCAAGCTGCGGAAGCCCTTACAAATGCCTTCTACGAACACCTCCAGGACTGCATGGATCAGGCAATCCCTAATAAAACCAAGACTCTTTCCACCAAGGTGCAAACGTCCAGTCTGGTGGACCCCAGCCATAAACAAACTTTACAATAAGAGGAGAAAGCTGTTACATGATAGAGCAAAATCCATAAAAGAGAAGACACCTTTGATCATTATTAGTAAAAAAATACGAGCACTCATAAAATCATCCAAGGCCAACTTTGAGAGAAAAATTGCCATAGATTCAAAAGACAATCATAAGGCCTTCTTCAGCTATATTAGAAACCTGGGTGGAAACTCCCAGATATGCTCAGAATTAGTCCAAAATGATACAAAAATCACTGAACCCACAGACATAGCCAACATACTGGCAGACAGGTTCAGTGCAAACTTCACCCCCCCCAAAAGGAGAGATAACTATCCCAGCGGAGTGCAGCCTCCCAGACATCTCCAATGCGCAGGTGAAAGCTGCTCTCTCTAAAGTTAAAAACACAGCATCAATGGGACTGGATGGTGTCCCCGGCTGTGTGCTACATGAACTCAATGAGGAACTAAACCCGCACATAAGGCAGCTGTTTAATCTTAGCCTTACCACAGGATATGTGCCCAAGGAGTGGCGTACAGCAACTGTGGTCCCACTCCACAAAGGCGGTGCCTCTACGGACCCTGGTAATTATCGCCTCATAAGCTTAACAAGCCTGGTCTGCAAAGCTATGGAGAGGATCATAATGGAACTCATAAACAAAGACATAGGGGACTTGCAGACATTGGACCCGACCCAGTTTGGCTTTGTCAAGGGCAGATCATACCTTTTGAACCTGGTTGACTTCTTCGAAACAGTCACCAAGGCCATTGATGAGGGAAAGGCAGTCCATACAGCCTACCTTGACCTTGCAAAAGCTTTCGACACAATACCCCACTCAGGTATTATAGAGAAACTTACCAGCTTAAATGTAAACCCATATGTCACAAGATGGGTTGCAAACTGGCTAAAGGACAGAACCCACAGGGTTAGAGTAGCTGGCGCCATGTCAGACTCCAAGCCGGTCACAAGTGGTGTCCCACAGGACTCAGTCCTTGGCCCCCTTTTGTTCGGCATCTACTTCTCAGAAGTACAGGCAAACATAGGAGGACTATGGCTGACAAAGTTTGCAGATGACTGCAAACTGGGAGCCATAGTGGAAAGTACATCGGACACAGATATCCTTCAGAGGGGTCTCACGGAAACTGATAGCTGGTGCCAGAGCCATGGCCTGAAGTTAAATGCCAAAAAATGTATAGTCATACCCTTCGGGAAAAACAAGGTAACCCCAAGCTACCATATAGGTGGCAATCCACTAAGCACAGAAGACGTTATCAGGGACCTGGGGACCCAGGTTGACAGTGGCCTTTCTTTTGACACTCACATTGCTAAAGTGGTTAGAAAAACCTTCTACATTGCCCACCTGATCATGAAGGGATTCACATCCAGATCAAGTGAGGTCATTGTTCCCCTGTACTCTTAACGTATCAGACCAATGATCGAGTACAATGCCCAATTCGGGATGTATCTCACCTGACACCTGCAGCAATTGGAGAGACCTCAAAAGTTCCTCACCAAAAGGATAAAGGGACTCCAAAATCTGTCATATGCTGCCAGACTGAAGAAACTCCAGCTCTATTCAGTCACATACCGTCTGCTCAGAGGTAACCTGTGCCTGACATATAAGGCCATGTCCAACCTGGAATTAATGGACATGCTCCACCTCAAAAAATCCAAATCTACCAGATCCACTAGAGCAAGTGACTTAAACCTTAGCACGGATATAAATAGGACATGCTGGAGGGATAGATTTGTCACCCAGAGACTCCCTATAATAATAAAATCCCGGTCCATGTGAGGCAGAGCACCTCGCTGGCTCTGTTCAAGAGAAATCTTGACCGGTGGATGGGAGATCGTAGGTTTACCCCGGTAATCATCTCTGTGTCACTGCTGGACAGAGGCACAACAAACTAATGGGCACAGTATTTTTTAACATAAGGGGTGGCGTAAGCCGCAAAACTCTGGGCTAGGCTTATAAATGCCTTAGGGCAGATAGCCTAGTATAAATCTATGAACCTATGAACCTATAAGATAAACATTTGTATTCATTAATACAACAGATTTTTGAAAAACAGTATATAGATCAAGCAATTTTGATCTGTTTGGGAAAAGAAGCATCTGAGGAAGTGAAAAAATATAAACAACAAAACCTAGAGATATTTGAAAAATATAAAAAAGAAATATGGACATGGGAAAGAAAGAGAGATTTGATATGGTGCAGTATTTATGCAAAGGAGAAATTCAAGTTAGCTAATATAGAGAAGGCAGTCTCAAAGATATTCAAAGAGAAATACAGGCAAAGGCATCCAGATATGGAATATTTCACAATAAAAAGATTAATAGCACAAAGATGTAATGTAGAAAAGACGACTAGTAAAGCAGAAGTTCAAGAAATAGAAGTTGAAGTTATGGAGTACCTGTGAAGTGCAGGATTTAATGTAGAAGGTCTAACACAGACTACATCACAGCATGATGGAGTGAGTCCCCAAAGTAAGGAAAAGCAAGAAGATCAGGAGACGTGAAGAGGAAATATGGACACAGGAAAGGAAAAGAGATTTAATATGGTGTAATATGTATACAAAGGAGAAAGAAAAACTAACCAATACAAAAAGAGCAGCACCAAAGATATTTGAAGAAAAATATAAGGAAAGGAATCCGGATATAGAAAACATTACAATACAAAAAATAAGACAAAGAGGAAAAGTAGAGAAAGAGATGGAGAAGTCAAAGAAATAGAAATCGAGGTAATGGAACAGCTGCAAAGAGAAGGCTTCAGTGTAGCAAATCGAATACAGAAACCACCACAACAGGATAGAGCAATGGATATCCAAATTAAGGGGAAACCAGTGGAACAGGAAGCAATTGGTCAGGTGCCATAGCAAGATAGTTTGGAGCCTTCCACAGAAAACCAGTATAAGTGTTCATTTGAAGCTAGACAGCAAGGAAAGGAACAGGTAACTGTGGAAACTCTGATGCAGTCAATGTTGAGGAGTGATAGGCCAGTGAGGTTCCATGTGACAGAGCAACGGATGAAACAGGATGAAATTGAAGATAATGTGCCACAGGAAGATGCTATAGAACTTTATATAGAATGTCCACAGGAAGTGGAAAACAAGGGATGTGCCCTCAGTACGGAAGAAAAAGAGTTAAGAGAAGAGTTATTTGATTTAATAGACATGGACAGATATATCAAGATCAATGAGAGAAATAGACTGCAGAAGGTTAATAAAACCCAAAAAGTCAGAAGCTTGATAGAACAAATAAACACAGTAATTAGGACTGTCCATAGAGATCCATGCGATATTACATAAGTAAACAGAATATATTACTGTGCTGCTAAATTAATAACTGATAAAGTTCTATCACAGGAACACACGGTAGCGAGGGAAAAGAGGGGGCGAAAGCAATACCATCATGGAAATATCGAATAGAGAAAACTATAAAGCAGCTAAGACAAGAAGTGTCATTGTTAGAAGATTATAGAAGAGGGAACAGATCAAAAAATACTAAGAAAGATAGATGTGATAAAAGCAATGTGCATTATTAGAACAGACCAGGATCTATTATGCACTATTGGAGATAACAAACTAAAAATTTCAAAACAGGTGGAAAGACTCAGAAGATATGAAGATAAATATAAGGGAAAAGCCCAAAATAAGCAATTTATTGATGACCCAAAAATGTTTTATAGAGAATTGGGAAACAAGGTAAAAGGAATTGATAGACCGCCGAAAAAAGAGGAAGTAGATACATTTTGGAGAAGTATCTATGAAGATCCTGTGGAACATAACAAAGATGCTAAATGGATAGAAGAAGTAAAAGAAAGAATAAGAAGTTTAAAGGTACAGGATATGAAATGGGATGAAATAACAGCCAAAGAGATTGAACAAAGTTGAGAAAAGCCTCTAACTGGAAAACCCTAGGCCCCAATACAGTACCTAACTTTTGGCTTAAAGTATTAACTTCTTTGCACGAGGATTTAGCTATGAGTAAAAACTATTTATATGCACACCCCGAACACACACCACACTGGTTAACAACAGGAAAAACAAAGCTCTTACTTAAGAGTGAACCTGCAAGCTACCCTAAAAATTATAGACCAATAACTTGTCTTCCAACGACATATAAACTATACACGGGAATTGACGCCGACAGAGTTTATAGTCATTTAGAAGAAAACTCAATCATGGCAGCAGAACAAAAGGGCAATAAAAGAAAGTCATATGGAACAAAGGATCATTTGTTGTTAAGCAAAGTTATAGTGGAGAACTGTAAGAAGGGGAAGAATCTAAGTATGGCATGGATTGACTACAAACAAGCATTTCATAGTATCCCACATTCATGGATAAAAGAGTGCTTAAAATGTATAAGATACACCCTTCACACTGATTCACTACATTATAGTAACCATGAAACAGTGGCAGGCCACTTTGCAATTAAGCCATGATAAAGGACAGATTATTATCTCAGGGATAAAAATTAAAAGGGGGATATTCCAGGGTGACTCTGTCACCATTGCTATTCTGACTTGCCATTAATCCATTAAGCTGTTTACTTAACAACTTAGGCCATGGCTACAATTTGGCTCCTAGAAAACAACAGTCTAATGGCTTCTCATCTTCTCTTTATCGATGATTTAAAACTGTATAGCTCATCAGATGAGGAACTGAAAGCACAGCTGCAGTTTGTCAAATATTTTTCAGATGATGTTGGAATGTCATTTGGTCTTGATAAATGTGCAAAAGCAACCTTTAAAAAAGGAAAACTGCAGCACCAGGAAAACATCAATTTGGGACAAGAATGTGATATAAAAGAAATTGAGCAAGAGGGAGTGTATAAATACTTGGGAATTGATGAAGGATCAATAATAAAACATGAACAAATGTGAATAAAACTCGGTAAAGAGTACTTTAGAAGACGTAAATTAATCCTGAAAACAGCATTGACATCTAGGAATAAGATCTAAGCTATAAATCAATTTGCTCTTCCTGTCCTAACTTATAGTTTTGGAGTGATTGACTGGCCCAAAAAGTGTTGGATAGATTGGATATCAAAACAAGAAGGATGCTTCATGCTTACCAAATGATTATTAAAAATTAGTGTATACCAAGATTATATATTCCCCATTCCAAAGGAGGGATAGGCCTCCTTGAAATTAATTACATGTATAGATCTGCAATCAT